>NC_051316.1:126146905-126199256 GCF_015220235.1 Choloepus didactylus
TTTTAGAGTTCAGGTGAAATAATACAGAGAAGGGCAGGGCTCAAACAGAATCAGGCACATATGCAAATCCAGGGGGCAAGAGCCCTTGTCTGAAAAGCTGGTTTCTCTGCTTTCATTATTGTTTCTTAATCGCCCTCAACTTCTTGTCTTTTAGCATTTCAATAGCCCATTAGATCTGCAACGACTGTAAGTCCATACTGGGCCCTTCTTTTTCTTTTTTCTTTTCTTTTCTTTTTTTTAAAAATAATTATTCTAAGAAGCCCATTACAGAAAGCCTCAAAGACTTGCAATTTGGGCCCAGTAAAGAGCAGAGCTAAGAGAGCTCTGAGAGACAAAGCAATAAGTCTAGTCTAGTGGTGGAGAAAATTCGCTGAACAGCATAACTTTCTAGGAAAAGGGGGGTGTGGCCAGGCTCCAGTAGCAGCCCTCCTTTTGGGAACTCGGACCCCAGGAGCTGGAATTCAGAAACCAGTGTCAGCCAGCCATGCCCCTGACAGGGTCAGGGTCACCTGGAGAACTAAAGGCTCCACACCTCCTTACACTGGTGGGGGAATTTGCGGGCTGGCAAGCCCACCTGCTGGACAGCATAGGAGAAGCACAGAGTCTAAAGGCCTCACAGGAGGGTCTCATTCTCAAGGAAACTCCATACCCTCCTCCTGAGACCTGGGCCTCTCTGGACTGGGAAAACCTGACTAGAGTTGACCATATCTGAGGAGACCATCACAGAAGAAGGCTACATAGAGGGAGGGCAAGAAACAGAAAAACAAGAGGTGAAAAACTCTGATCAACTAAACAGAATCTAAGTTAAAGGTCTATAATAGGCTGAACTGTTCACCAAATGTTAGAGAACAAAGCCAACCAAGAAGAAAACCATAAGTAAAAGAGTGAAAACAAGCTCCAGAAGAAACTAATCAAGAAAGTCAGATGCCTAGACAGCTTAAGATAATGAGTCATACTAGTAAACATGAAAATATGGACCAGCCAAAGGAACAAACTAATAGTTCAACTGAGATACAAGAATTGAAGCAATTATTGCTAAATCAATTCAACGAACCAAAGGAAGAACTAATTGGAGATGTTCAAACAAATCTAAATCAATTCAAAAATCAAGTCAATGAACTGAGGGAAGACATAGGAAAAGAGAAGAAGGATATAAGGAGGACACTGGATGACCATAAGGAAGAATTCATAAACTTGAAAAAACAAATGGCAGAACTTATGGTAATGAAGGGCATAATGGAGGAGATGAAAAAGACAATGAAGGGATACAACAGTAGATTTGAACAGGTGTAAGAAAGGATCAGTGAACTGGAATACCAGACATCTGAATTCATACTCACAAAAGAACAGATAGTGAAAAGAATGAAAAAATATGTGCAGAGTCTTAGGAAGCTGAGTGACAATGTGAAACACACAAATATATGTGTTATGGGTGTCCCAGAGGGAGAAGAGAGGGAAAAATAGGCAGAAAGAATAATAGAAGAAATAATCACAGAAAATTTCCCAACTCTTATGAAAGACAGAAAATTAGAGATTCAGAAGTACAGTGCAGCCCAAACAGAATAGACCCCAATAGACCTACTCCAAGACACTCACTGATCAGATTGTCCAATGTCAAAGACAAAGAGAGAATTCTGAAAGCAACAAGAGAAAAGCAATCCATCACGTACAAGGGAAGCTCCATAAGACTGTGTATATGTTTCTCTACAGAAACTATGGAGTCGAGAAGACAGTGGTATGATATATTTAAGATACTGAAAGAGAAGAACTGCCAACCAAGAATTCTATATCTAGCAAAACTGTCATTCAAAAATGAGGGAAAGATTAAAATATTTTCAGACAAACAGACACTGAGAGAGTTTGTGAATAAGAGACCGGTGCTACAGGAAATACTAAAGGGAGTGCTACAGGCTGATAGGAAAAGATAGGAGAAAGAGGTTTGGAAAAGAGTGTAGAAATGAAGATTATCAGGAAGAGTAAAAAGAGAGGAAAAGGTAAGACATGACTTATAAAATCCAAAAGTCAAAATGATATAAGAAAGTACTGCCCTTACAGTAATAACATTAAATGTTAATGGATTAAACTCCCCAGTAAAAAGACACAGACTGGCAGAATGGATTAAAAGAACAGGACCCATCTATATGCTGTCTACAAGAAACTCACTTTAGACACAAGGACAAAAATAGGCTGAAAGTGAAAGGTTGGAAAAAGATATGTCATGCAAACAACAACCAGAAAAAAAGTGGGAGTAGCTATATTAATATCAGACAAGGTAGACTTCAAAAGTATAACAATTAAAAGAGGCAAAGAAGGACACTAAATATTAATAAAAGGATTAATTCATCAAGAAAACATTACAATCATAAATATTTATGCACCAAGCCAGAGTGTCCCAAAATTCATGAGAACAAACACTGAGAACACTGAAAGGAGAAATAGATAACTCCACAATAATAGTTGGAGACTTAAATACACTGCTCTCATCAATGGACAGAACATCTAGACAGAGGATCAACAAGGAAACAGAGATGTTGAATTGTATGATAAATGAACTAGACTTGACAGACATGTATAGAACGCTACACCCCACAACAGCAGGATACATGTTTTTCTCAACTGCTCATGGAACATTCTCTAGGATAGACCACATGCTGTGTCACAAAGCAAGTCTAAACAAATTTAAAAATATTGATATTATAAAAAGCACTATCTCAGATCATAACAGAATGAAGTTGGAAATAAATAACAGGCAGAAGATTGTAAAATTCACAAACATATGGAGACTAAACAACACACTCTTAGAAAACCAGTGGGTAAAGGAAGAAATTACAAGAGAAATTAGTAAATACCTTCAGGCAAATGACAATGAAAACACAACATATCAAAACCTATGGGATGCAGTAAAGGCGGTGCTGAGAGGGAAATTTATTGCCCTAAATGCCTATATTAAAAGAGAAGAGAGAGCAAAAATTGAGGAATTAACTCTCCACTTGGAGGAACTAGAGAAAGAACAGCAAACTAACCCCAAAGCAAACAGAAGGAAAGAAATAACAAAGATTAGAGCAGAGATAAATGAAACTGAGAAAAGGAAAGCAATAGAAAGAATCAACAAAACCAGAAGCTGGTTCTTCGAGAAAATCAACAAAATCGATGGATGGACCCCTAGCTTGGCTAACAACAACAACAAAAAAAAAAAAAATAGAGAGAGGATGCAAATTAATGCGATCAGAAATGGGAAAGAAAACATAACTGCTGATCCTGCAGAAATAAAGGAGATAATGAGAAGATACTGTGAGCAACAATAGGCTAATAAACTGGACAACTTACACAAAATGGACAACTTTCTAGAAAAGCATAAACAACCAACATTGATCCAAGAGGAAATAGACAACCTCCACAAACCAATCACAAGTAGAGATTGAGTCAGTCATCAAAAAGCTCCCAAAAAAGAAAAGCCCAGGACCAGTTGGCTTCACGTGTGAATTCTACCAAGCATTCAAGAAAGAATTAATACCAATCCTGCTCAAACACTTCAAACAAATTGAAGAGGAGGGAAAGCTACCCAACTCATTATATGAAGTCAGCATCACCCTAATACCAAAATCAAAGATACTACAAAAAAGAAAATTATAGACCAATCTCTTTAATGAATATAGATGCAAAAATCCTGCAACCTAAATACGGGGTGTGTACTTGGAAGATCCAAGAGCAGAGACATGAATGGACATTTGCACACTGGTGTTTATGGAGGCAGTATTCATGATTTGCGGTGGGTGGAGGTGGCCTAAGTGTGCACTGACTGAGGAACAGAATGGTGAACTGTGGTGTGTGCATACAATGGAATAGTGAGCAACTATGAGAAGGAGTGAAGCTGTGAGACATGGGATGAGGTGAATGGATCCTGTAGACAGCATTTTGAGTGAAGTACACCAGAAACAAGGCAAACATTATAATGCCTCACCAATATGGACTGATTACAATGTGTAAACTCAGAATTGAATCTTAGAGCACAGCCTAACCAGGAAATGATTATTGTAATGGTCCCTAGATTGTTAGCTCTCACAGCAGTCAAATCTATTCCTGAATTGCACTGGCTATCTCCAAACTCTGCAATGTGACCAAGAGCTCTAGCTCATCAGAGCTAGAGGTCCGCAGATACGAATGTCAGTATTAATGCATACAGCAACTGTTTAAAAAAAAAAAAAAAAAAGCTAAAAAAGAGCCCAGGCTTCAATTAGAGATATGAATTAAACAGATCTGGTTAAGACTAAGGCAAATCAGGCCAAAGGGTAAAGGTTGAAACTGACTGTGTGTTAAAACTTCAATTTCCATGTGAGACCAAGGGAAGAGATGTTCATTTGGTGTAGGATCTATATTTTCTAAACAATACAACTTCGACAGTCAGTTTGTTCAAACACCACAATTACATTGAACTTTGAATAGGAAGTGAGATATGGTAGGTTTGTATAGGTTAGAGGGAAATAGCAACACATCCCAAAGTAATTGGGTGGAGAATAAAAATATATACGCAGGGCTACCCTAAGGAGCTGGGGGAAAGTGTGGAGGTGTTGGGCTTCCTCACCTGGATTGTTGCTGATGTTCTCACAAACATTGAGGACTGACGGTTTGGTATGCTGAGCCCTCTGTCTTGGGACTTGCCCCTATGAAGCTTTTTGCAGCAAAGGAGAGGCTAAACCTGCTTATAATTGTGCCTCTTTGTTGCTCAGATGTGACCCTCTCTCTATCTAACTGAGCCACCTCAGCAGGTGAACTCACTGCCCTTTACCCTACGTGGGACCTGACTCCCAGGGGTGTAAATCTCCCTTGCAACGCAGGATATGACTCCTGAGGATGAATCTGGACCCAGCATCGTGGGATTGAGAACATCTTCTTTACCAAAAAGGGGATGCGAAATGAAATGAAATAAAGCTTCAGTGGCTGAGAGATTTCAAATGGAGTCGAGAGGTCACTCTGGAGGGCATTCTTTTGCACTATATACATATCCCTTTTTAGGTTTTAGTGTATTGGAATAGCTAGAAGTAAACACCTGAAACTACCAAACTCCAACCCAGTAGCCTTGACTCTTGAAGACGATTGTATAACAGTGTAGCTTACAAGGGGTGACAGTGCAATTGTGAAAACCTTGTGGTCACACTCCCTTTATCCAGTATATGGATGGATGAGTAGAGAAATGGAGACAAAAACTAAATGAAAAATAGGGTGGGATGGGAGGGGGTGATTTGGGTGTTCTTTTTTACTTTTATTTTTTATTCTGATTCTGATTCTTCTGGTGTAATGAAAATGTTCAAAAATAGATTGGGGTAATGAAAGCATAACTATACGATGCTGCAGTGAACAGTTGATTGCACACCATGGATGATTATATGGTATGTGAATATATCTCAATAAAACTGAATTTAATTTAAAGAAAAGAAAGGTAGAGAAGCTTTATGAACTTCAGTCAAGCAGACTTGTGAACAGGGAAATTGTCAGTGCTAAGGAGGGTTATTACATAATGGTTAAATGGTGGACTCTCCAAGAAGACATAGTAATCCTCAGTGAGTGTGCACCTGCCAACAGAGGATCAAATACATAAGGCAAATCACATGAAACTACAAACAGGAAAGGACAAATCCACTGTGCAGTTGGAGCAGGGAAAACTCCTCTTTCCATAATGGGCACATCCAAAAGGCAGACATCAGTAAGGACATGATAGAACTGAACAGCATCATCAATCAAATGGATTTACTGGCATTTATAGAATATTTCATTCAATAGCAGAATACACATCATTCTGAAGGTCACGTGTGCATTATCAAGGTAGACCACCTTCTGAACCATAAAACACCAGAATATTTAAAAGCATTAAAAAGAAGTCATACCAAGTTTGCTTGCCTAATATATCAGAATTAAACTAGAATTTAAAATAGAAAGCTGCAACCCCCCACTACCAAATTTGGAGATTAAAACAGACTCTTCAAAAAAAGAGATGTTAAAGTAGAAGTGTTAAGATAAATAAAATGATATTTTGAACTGAATGAAAATGAAAATACAGCACAGCAAAATTTGATGCAGCAAAAGTAGTGGTTAGAAGAACATTTACAGAGGTGAGAAGATGCATTAGTAAAGAAGAAAGATCTTTCAGTGAGCGAGTGAGCCTGTGTGTGATAAAGGGAGGGAGAGAGAGAGAGCAGCAGGAGGAGGATGAAATCCCACCAGGCTTCCTGCAGTGCTCCCCTGTGCTGAGGGCCACCCCCTCTTCCCCCACTGCTGTCCTCGAGTCGGACGCTCCTGGTCCCTGGACAAACTCCCTGGAGGTTCCTTTGAGCCCAGTTCCCTGCTGGGCACCCAGGGAGGCTTTCCCTGGTCCTGCACCCTCTGAGAGCAGGAGGTCTGGACACCCAACTAGGGGCCGGGTGTGCCCAAGAAATACCAAGGCCTCTTGTTGGAAAGGCATGGTGTGCTGTGAACTGCCTGGACAAGCTGTTTAATTCTTCAGAGTCTCACTTTTCTCGGCTGTCAATGAGGACATGACACGTCTCACCCCCCGAGGCTGGTGGTGACATCAAATGAAGATTCTAAGAACATTGTACCAGTTTGAATGTATTATGTCCCCCAAAATGCCATTATCTTTGATACAATCTTGTGTGGGCAGACATTTTAGTGTTGATTAGATTGTAATTCCTTGATTGGGTGTTTCCATGGAGATGTGACCCACCCAAATGTGGGTGATGACTCTGACTAATAATTTCCATGGAGGTGTGGCCCCGCCCATTCAGCACGGGCCTTGATTAGTTTACTGGAGCACTGTATAAGCTCAGACAGAAGGAATGAGCTTGCTACAGCCAAGAGGGACACTTTGAAGAATGCACAGGAGCTGAGAAGAAACTGCAGCTTACAAAGACAGTTTGAAGACGGCCACTGAAAGCAGACTTTTGCTCTGGAAAAGCTAAGAGAGGGCAAATGCCCCAAGAGCAACCGAGAGTGACATTTTGAGGAGAAGGAACATCCTGGGAGAAAGCCATTGTGAAACCAGAACTTGGAGCAGACGCCAGCCACGTGCCTTCCCAGCCAACAGAGGTTTTCCAGACACCACTGGCCATCCTCCAGTGAAGGGACCTGATTGTTGACGATTTACCTTGGATGCTTTATGGCTTTAAGACTGTAATTTTGTAAGTAAATAAACCCCTTTATAAAAGCCAATCTGTTTTTGGTATTTTGCTAAACAGCAGCATTAGCAAACTAGAACAAACATCTGGTTTATAGAGGAGCTCTATGCAATGGTCTTATTGTTTTCTCCTATCAACAGATGAGGCTGTTCCTGGACTTTGTATCTACTTCGTGGGCCTATTGGGCAGGGCCTGTTCCTGGTGAGGACACAGAGAACGCCTAGAACCCTCTTCCCTGTAAGAGCCAAGACGAGGGACAGAGCTCCCCACGTGAGGGGGCAGCAAGGTGGTCACCCCATCTCCTGAAGTGAAAGAGTCACGGGAGAGGCCTCAGAAAGCAAACCAGAGACAGTCTCTTGAAAGCCCAGAAACCCACTTCAGAAAGGTCTCAGAATACAGCAATCTTTAACACACTTCTTGCTCCTGTCTGAGATTGTTTGTTTATTTCCCTGCAGTCCCCGCTGTTTTCCTCTCTGCTGTCAGCAGCTGCAAGATTAGGGTCAAGGTGGTTGGGCAGGGGAGGGAGCAGGTGGGGTCAGGGGCTCAGCTGCAGCTTTGTGGGGTATGAAGCAGCCGATATCCCACCCCAGGGCCCCGGGTCAGGCCCAGGACTCAGGAGATGGGACTGAGGGAGGGTCCCAGGCCATCAAGCACTTCCCTGCAGGGCCTTCTCTGAGTCTCCTTTGGGGGGTGGAGACCCACTCCATTTTGGCGGTCTGTGGAACCCCCAGACATCAGCCAGACACTGTCATACCCCACCCCAATCTTGTGATGAGAGGAAGCTGGGAACTCCTGTGTTTCCCAAGCAAGCCCAAGGGCCTCAGTGAGCAGAAAGGAAGGAGGCAGATGTGGGAGTTGTGGGCGGGCACCCCACATAGATTCCTGACCCCTCAGGCTGACCCCAGGGCTGGACCGGCTGGCCAGGAGGAGCTGCCCACACCTGCTGGGTCAGCCCGGAGGCCCCAGGTGGACCGAGGGAGGATGACTGTGGGGATGGCCATGGGCCTGGGCCTGGGGGAGGCCCCTGCTCTGTGGGGCCGAGGCCTACTGGGTGCAGGTGACCATGCCAGGGCCTAGGGTACTGGGCTCCCCCTTTACTTGTGGGGGCACAACTTAGAGGAGTCAACCTGCCTGGGCCTCCATGTACTTGTGGCCGAATAACAATCGCCCACCAAGGATGTGTCTGGCAGGGTGGGGAGGCCAGTGCCGGGCAGGGCCGTCTGCCCCTTCGTGCACCCCAACCCTCCATCTCAGTTCGTGGCCCCAGGCTGGAGGTCTGTACTGAACCAGCCTGAACCTGATCTTGGTATAGAAGGTCACCTGGGGGAACCCCCTGAGGCGATGGCCAAGCAGACCCCGATATGCCTCCCGGCCCCACTGCTGGGGTCTATTTGTAGAACTCTCCAAAAAGGATCAGTGAGGGGCTGGGCGATGGGGTGGTCCACACCTGACCCTGTGCCAGGTGCAGGAGCACCAGGGGGACCACAGAGCTGTGCTGTCCCTGGGTGAGTGTAGGTGCAGCGGGGTCTCCCCACCCAGAGCCCTGAGGGGCCAGACAGGGCCCTGGCCCAGACTCCACCCTGGAGACCACCCACAGTCCCCCCCAGGGCTTCCCCCTGGATTGGCCAACAGCCCCCTCCCCAAGCACTCGGGCCACAACCCTTTCCCCATCCATGACCCCACGCCCCTGACCGGCCTTGGCCAGGTGCAACATCAGTCTCCCCATATCTGGTGAATATAAGAAGGGGGGTTTTATACTGTTTATTCTTCTCACTATGTCAGGTTCATCTCCACCCAGGAGACCAGCACAGAGCTGGATGACGGGACTCTACACCCTGTCCCTGACCACAGGGCCAGAGGCCACAACCCCAACAGGGGCAGAGCAGGTTGGAGGTGAGACAGGAGCAGAGCAGGCACACCCAGGTCTCAAAACTGCCAGGGGGCTCCAGGACCCAGACCCTGCCCAGGCAGCTCCCCAGACTTCCTCCCAGAGGGATCCAGATGCCACCACCCCCCACTCCCCAAGCCCCAGTCTTGACCAGATGTGATGTTTGCTGGAATATCAGAAAACAGACTTCTATAGGGATCCCAACTCCGGTGAGTCCATGGCAGCCTTTGCTTGTGATGCTGCCTTAGTGACATGACCTACCTGCCCTCAGGTGCTCCCTGCACCCAGGTATCTACTTGCAGTCTGCAGAGGGTACCTCCACACCTTCTCCATGTTTTCCCATCCTCAGGCTTCCATGTGTGTTTTTACATAAAAAGGGGTAGCAGTGATTCTCCGATAACAAAATTAGCCTCTAATTCATGTGTCTCTGCAACTTGCCATCTCACGGGGCTCACCGTGACCCTCCAGGTCAGGCGACAGGGCTGTCGTGTTCCCGAGGGGAGGCCGGGCCCTCAGAGGTTCAGGATCTCAGTCCCTCGGGCCTTGACATACTCCTTTCTGTTGCCCTTTCAACAGGGCTGCAGGGGACATCATGTTCCCTTGTGAGAAACAAGCACTATTCCTAAAAAGGAATAAACACTCACCCGATTGTGGAGAAGAAAAGAATTTATTCACGATCTTGCAAGAATGGGAGCCCAACCAAATATGCGGGGTTGGAACACAGAACAATAGACCCAGCAGTATTTATTCCCTATGCCTAAATCCCAAGTCCCTCCCCTGTTTCTCCAGTGGCTGGATACTTCAGAGGTTACATTCTGTTTGACAAACCTAACTAGCCCAGGCAAAGTTGAAACATACAGCCAGTGAAACTTGGAAACTTTTGAAAAAGTCTCCTGGGCAAACTTGAAACATTTGAAACTAGTCTCCACCCCTTTTTCCTTTGTTCTTTAACTGCAGAGCCAGTCTGAGCTAGTTTGGTAACAAATTATGAAGCTATTTTAGGAACCTCTACCCACCCCCCAACCCCAAGTCTCCACCTTGCAAGGAAAGTGGGTGGATAAACAGGAGGACCGGCCACCGATTATAGCTTGGCTTCTTGACCCTCTGCCATTCCCCTGAGCTGCCCCCACCCTGTGTGAAAGCTAAACTTAATCTAATTCTCACACTCTGAACATCCTAATGTTTCTGCCCACACAGAATAGACTCCAGGGATGGGACGGTCAGGCCACAGGTGATGCATGTTGGAAGTTTGAATGGCTGGGGCCAGGTTCCTTGAAGCAGCCGAGGGTCCCAAACCGGGCAAAGAAGTGGCTGCTTCCTGCCATCCACCGACCCTGTGTAGGATGAGACTGTGAAAGATTTGTCCTTCAGGTGTCAGAAAGGCAAATAAAGTCATAACTTCAATTTCCCAGTGAGAAGTTGATCCAATAAATTTAAGACCATTAGGAAATCTTCCCCCCTGCAACAACAGTCTGTATACTGAGAATTTGCAAGGACTCTCACCCACCCTAGAGTCTCAGGCATTTGCACCTATGCAGCATCTGGGATCACCTGAGCCTCAGGTTCTCAAAACTCCCTTTAATGTAAAGGAAAGAGGAGGAAGTGTGGGGCTTTGAAATTAAATGCAGGTTCTGAAGTTGGGTCCCCTCTGCACTGTCACCACCCAGGGTGGACAAAGCAGCCTCGGGCAGCACAGAGGGGACGTCTCGCAGCAGGAGGTTAGAGGTTCTGGGAGTGACCTGTGTCCTCCAGCAGCCACATGCCCTTGTCAAGCCTCTGTTTTCTCCTCCCTTGAATGGGATGGTTTGGTGAGGACTCAGGGGAGATTGCTTTTATGACAGGCTCTTGTATTATCCCGTTTTTATTTCTCAGCTGACAAAATGATCAAAGGCACTGATATTTTTCATCAACTGCACCTAGATTTGTTTCAGAAAGAACCATTTTCTGCTGGGGGCACCCATGTCCCATCTCCTGCCACAGTCCCTGAGGACTTGGGATTTCCAGGTCAGAGCTCCTGCCTCGAACCTCCTGGTGGTCCTGGTGGAGCTGCTGATGGCCTGTCCCTCCTTCTCCCACCCAGTGTGATAACGAGATGGGGGACTTGTTGGAGAGCAGCCTGGTGATGACCATCCTCAGAGCCAGCAGGTGGGAGGAGCTGGGCCAGTGCCTGGTGCCCACCCACCTGGCTAGCAAGTGCCCCCCCCACCCTCCAGCAGGCGATGGTTCAGCTGGTCACCAGGTCAGTGTGCTGCCCCTCTTCACCCCGATTCAACCAGCCCTTGCTGTGGGTCTTGGGTTGTCCCTTCACCTATCTGAGCCTCAGGGGGCTACACTGAGGGGTGGGGTGAGAGGACACATGTCATAGGGTTACTGTGAGGACTGAAGGGGACGGGCCATGGGAAGGGCTGACCCAGGCCTGGCCCTGCATGACGAGCAGCTGGAGGTGCTGGGCTTGGTCACACTTAAACCTTTCCTCTCCCTCGTGGAGAAGCATCTGGCTCAGCCTCACCTGCCCATGGCCCTGGACTCACCCATGTTCCCACTGGTAAAGATGGTGGAGATTCCATCATGGAGGAACCCTTCAGGGGTGTAGTCAGAGTGGAGATCGATGGGGGCCAGGAGATGTGGTCCAAAGCCACTCTACACCTAGGAAGGTGCTAGTGGGGCTCAGTCAATAAATAAATCTTGTGCCTACTATTGTCAGGACATTCCTAAATTTAGCATAAATGGAGGAATAAAACAGAAAAATATCCCATTCTTCTGGGCCTCCTTTCCATTGGGGTGTCAGACAGTGACCCTAGACCTCAGGGGCAGGGAGGGAGCACAGCAGCTCACGTGTGATGCCCTCATGAGCCCTCTAGGCATGGATTGCTCATTCTATATCTAGACTGTGGCCAAGCCCTGGACCACCTGAACATGTGAGTGGACTCTGGGTAAAGAATGAGGGGCCCCTTCCTCCAGAGTCGAGTGGGAAATGTGGGGTGGGGGGCAGTAGGTGGGAGAAGCAGGTCACATCCCTGGGTCCCCCACAGCTCACGATTCCTACCTTCCCTCTACCACACCATGGGCAACTTGCCCCCTTCTCGCCTCCAACCCTGGATCCGTGGTCTCAGGAGGGGGTCATGTGTCCATGCTCTTTGCCAGACTTCCATTGGGCTCAAGTCTCATCTGAGGAGTTTCTGGTGATGCACCTGAAACAGCAGCCAAAGCAGCCAGGCCCCTCTCCTTTCCAAGTGAGGAAACTAAGAGTTGAGGATTGGCCAGAAGCAAAGTCAAGATCAGAACCCAGCTCTAACCTCAAGAGTCCTGAAGATGGCCCAGTGGCCCCCAGATCTGTGGACTTGGGCATCTCCAGCTGCTGGGCTTCTCTCACCCACCCACTGCATCTCCTCCACTCACAGGGACACAGTTGGGAGCACAGTGCGGGGAGCACTCTGCCGTCTGTTGTGTGGTGTGGGTAACTGTTGCACCCCCTCCCTTCTCTCCTCCCTGCAGCAGATTTCAGTGACAAAATTCTGAATGAACCCCTCAAGCATGCTGACTTCTTCAATGTCAAGGAGTTGTTTTCCATCAAAAGTCTCTTCAATGCACAAGTGCACCTGGGACACAAAGCCGGCTGTCGGCACAGGTGGGGGGCTCTGGCTGCATGGGGGGTGTGCGGCACAGGTTGGGAGAGGGGTCCCGGCTGTGTGGGCTCAGGCTTGCGCTGGGCTGTGTTGTATTGGCCGAGGCTCCCAGGAAGCCCATAGGGAAAGCACAGGCCTCAGCCCTGTTGAGTTGGAACCTTCAGCCCTCCCAGTTGAGAGCCCATGTAGCCAGGCGCTTGAAGGGACAAGCCGGGGCCAGTGGGACATGAGCGGTTGTCCTCAGCTAGGGGTGGGCAGGGTGCTTTGAGACCATCCAGAGAGTGAGAGGAGAGAGGGGGAGGCCCAAGGTCTAGGAGCTGGGACAGAGCAGGAGGGAAGGGAGCCGGGAGGCACCAGGGCAAGGTGAGGGCCCCCGTTTATGCTGCTGAGGCTTCCTGTGAGCTGTGGGCAGGGCCCAGGGATTTGGTGACAGAGAGGTGGGTGATGGGCTTCTGAGCAGTGTCAGGAGAGGGGAAGGCTCCAAATCCAGATGGGAGTGAGCCCACGCCTGCTACTTCAAGGGTGGCCTGCTGACCAATGCCCCTGTGCTCTTCGGACCCTCCGTCCGCCTGCCGGACCTCATCATCTTCCTGCACACGCTCAACAACGTCTTCGAGTCACACGTGGCCGTGCGAGACGCTGCCAAGATGAACATCCCCACCGTCGGCATCGTGGACACCAACTGCAACCCCTGCCTCATCACCTACCCCATCCCTGGCAACGACGACTCACCCCCATCCGTCCAGCTCTTCTGCAGGCTCTTCCGGGTGGTCATCAACCGGGCCAAGGGGAAGCGCAGGCAGGTCGAGGCCCTGTACCGACTGCAGGCCCAGGAGGCAGCCAAGGCCCAGGGGCACACAGTCCCTGCTGCCCCAGGAGCACAGACTGCGGTGGACTCGAGCCGCTCCCCCTGAATCAGCTGCTCTGCTGCCCCCCAATAAAAACAACAGCCCAGCTCTTCCCCAGCCGGGAGTCCCCAGCCCTGGGGCCTCATGGGGTTCCCAGCCCTTCGAGGTGCTTGGGTCCCTGCTGCTAGTCATGGACTGTAGCCTTCCCAGGTTCCGTTTCAGATGGAACCTGTTTACTGGGAGCATTTTCCCTGGGCAGACAGACCCCGGAGACACGTGGCATGTCCAGAGCTGCACACCTGCTGGAGGTGGGGGTTGAGCTGAGCCCGCAGGTGCTGGCGTGGCCGGCCCACTGGGGAACCCACGCTGCAGGCGGTTTCCTTCCCCGGGGGGACTGAAGGCCTCACTTCTGCCTCAGGATTCATCCTTGGTGTTAGGGAGGCCTTTATACCCACTCGGTGTTGATTCTCAACGGAAAACTAAGACAGGCTTCCCTCCTGGCCAGCCTGCCTCAGGCTATTTGTGAGGTGATCCTGGAGGATGGAGCTCCTGACTGGGTCTGGGGTGAGGCCAGGAACACGGCAGCATGATCCAGTAGAAATTAAACAGATTTGGGGAAAGTGTGGCTTGGAGCTTTGAGGACTGCAGGTTGTGGTTTGTGTGACTTTGCTTTCACTGGTGGGGCATGTAGCTGAGACCCCCTGGGGTCCACGGAGCACACGAGGCATGTCCTCGCCCACGGGATCCTTGGGCTTCTGGGGCTGCCATGTGGACGGGTGTGATGGGGTCTGCAGAGGCGTCACCCTCCAGCGCCTGCTCATGGGCCACTGTGGAACTGAGAAGCCCGTGGGGGCAGCCCAGGCCGGGGAGGTGGCATCGCAGCTCCGGTGCTCTGCAGGCTTGGGGTGAACCGCAGACCCCACCCCCGACTTCAGGAAGGCCTTACGGGCCCTGGCTGGCAGGGCCCTTAGTACTTGCTCTCGTGGTCACCTGCCCTGGACGCGGCTGTGCTCCTGGGACAAGGGACAGGCCTTGTCTTTCCGGGGCCCCTCCTTGCAGCTCCTACAGCCCCAGGAACCTCTCTGCAGGGGAGAGTGTCCAGGCAGCAGGGCTTGCTGGGGTCTCTGGGCAGGCGCTTCCAGGCCCTCTTGTGACGAGGCGTGTCCCAGCAGTGTCCCCAGTCCTGAAGCAGAGCCCAATGGGGGCCATGGGAGGCTGGGTGAGGCCCAGTTTCCACACAGCCCCTTTCAGGGTTGCAGGTGGGGAGATTGTGTGGTGGGGGTCCCCATGTTTACTGGTAGTACTATGGAGTCACAACTCAAGATGCAGGTAACTGGGTGTCCATTTGAAAACCCCGATGACCAGCTTTGTTTTCATTTGCAAACCCAGAAGTATGAAAGTGCAGACTTAGAGGCAGAGAAACTGAGGGGTCGTTCCAGGCCTTTTCTGCCTCAGAAAACTTCCTACTTCTGTTGGTGCCAATCAGAGTTCCCTGTGCAGAGCCTGGCAGAGGCTTCTAGGCCCCTGTGCCACGGGGCTCCAGGGAGGCCAGTGGGGAGGAGTCAAGACCCCTAAAATTGGAAAACAATAGGAAACCCCAAATTGCATGGTCACAACAGGGAATTGCAGCACTTAGATGACGTGGACCCCCGTGAGACCGAGAGTCACTGAGTGACCAGGCCAGCCTTTACGGAGGCCCAGGGGATCCTCCCTGCCAGGCCTTATCAGTTGGGGTGTCTAGAAGTTGCAGGGGTTGATCAGGCCCCAGGAGGTGCACAGGAGAGGGGGAAATGGCTCCGTCCTCGTGTCCTCGGGTCTGGGATGATACAGGGACTGGTGGAGGGGGCAGCCCTGGGAGGGCCAAGACACACTAGGGCGCTCCGTGAGCCCCTTGTCCCACATCCCAGGGCACCAGCCCACCACCGACAGCTTGCTGGCTCCTGCCCTCTGCCCCTGGGGTTCCTGGGACCGGCCCAGAAGCCTGGCTCGTGGAGGTGAGCAGGGCCATCCTGAATTGTCTACTGGGCACCTGCCCTGTGCCTGGTCCTGGGGATGTTGGGGAGCAGAGCAGGCAGGGGTGGCCCCGGCCCAGTGGGGGTGACTCAAGGGACAAGGGACATAAAGAGCTGGATGATGTCTGGGGCGGTGAGGGTCCAGAGGGAAGGGGCATGCAGACAGGAAGAGGGGACCGGGGTGGGGACTGAACCCTCCTGGGACGACATCCGAGGAGCCCCTCTGAAGTGAGATGTAGGTTGGGGGGGGGGGGGCTGGCCTCCTGACCCCAGCCCCTGGAGGGGAAGCCCAAGGTCCTGGCAGTGTCCAGAGGTGCTGAGTGCATGAGGCTGGGGAGGCTGGGGGAGCCAGCCTCCAGGTCAAGGGGAGGGGCCCCAGCTTCTCCAGCCCCTCCCTCCTGGTGCCTCAGTGCCTGGGGGCCCTATTAGACGTGAGCTTCCTGGGGCCTGGAGGGGCCCTGCCTCAACCACTTAGTCTCCTGGGGGCTCGTTGCAGCTGGTGGAGCAAGGGCCTGGAGGGATGGTCTTAGGGTGTATAAGAGTGGAGGGGTATGCGGTGGGGACAGGTACCACGTGGCCTTTGTGGTTTGTCAAAAGCTGGCCCTGGGAGACAACTGGGGCACTTGGGGTCCCCAGGCTGCTCCAAGTGGGAGGCCTGAGGGGCAGGGGCCTCCCTGGGGACCTGAGAGCCTGTGCCCACCCACCTGATGCCACAGGCTGTCGAGAGCAGCCTTCCCACCTGGGCTTGCCCCGTGCGACCACCTGGGTCAGAGTGGGGTGGGGAGTGGGACCTGAGGCTTTGGAGGAGAGAACCCCTCTGTGAGCAGTGAACCCCCAGCACTTGGCACCCTCCGGCCTATAGGAGCTTCAAGACCCCTAGGGTCCCGGGCTTGTTGCCCCTCTCCATGAGGAGTAAACTGAGGCTCTGCATTAGCCTCAGTAGGTTTCTGGTTGCGGAGCTACATCTGCTCTTTTCTGAGCTGAACACGGACCCTCAGGTGGTGGCCGCGGGGGAGGGTGAAGTTGGCCCCAAAGTCACCCTGAGGCCTCAGCCTCTGTCTGTCATCAGGGATGGTCGGGCTGGGCTGTCCCTGGTGCCCTGAACCTGCCCAGATCCCGTCCTGGAGTAAGTGTCCGCCCTGGCCCCAGTCCCCACAGAATGCAGCAGGCAGCCCCAGGGGCTGGTGATGGCCGCAGGGGCCCTTTTGGAGGGGAGCTGGCTGTGCACCTTCCAGAGGACACAACTTCCAAAAGAGGAGGAAGGTGAGCTGCTGCGGCCCTCACCCAGGGGATGGGGTGGAAGCCGGAGGCCTAGTGGGCAGGACTTGCCTAGTTCTGTCCCCCGGCCTCTGGTTATGGGAAGAGCTTGATATATGGAGAAAGGGGGAGCAGGGCTGCTGTTTGTGCTGAGCTCACGTAGGGCCGCAGGGGAGTGGTGGGGGCAGGGACAAGAGAGCCAGGATGCTGGCTCTGGACTCCTGCCCCACCAAGGCCCCTCACTGTCCCCCACCTGGACCTGTCACCATCATGTCCTTCCCTCCGGCCCCAGGAATGTGCAGAGATTGCAACAATTCCAGTGTCCACCCAGAGGTACTGGGGGGCCTGGTTCCGGGCCTTCGAGCTGTTTAGAGTCTCAGAGCTCAGAACAAAGGGTGAAAGCACAGAAAAGCCCTTAGAAAAGAAAAAGATCATGTGCCCCAGTGAAAACAAAGCAGGTGCCTGCCAGGGAGGGCTGGGGGCCAACAGGTGGGAGGGCCTCAAAGCCTCACTGTGATGTGACAGCTCAGCTGTGAGCAGAATGACTGCGGGAGCCAGCCCTGCACAGGGGACAGTGCAGAGAGAAGGCACAACTGTGCAGATGGGGGCAGAGGGGAGTGTGGCCAGAGAAGAGGTGAGAAAGGCAGACCGTGCGGCTGGAACCAGCTCGGGAGGGAGGGAGGGAGGGCGGGTCTGGGTCCTCCACCCTAGAAGATGGTTTAGCTGTCGATTACTGTGGGACCGCGTTACCCCAAAACTTAGCCTCTGACAACACCACACCTTCATTGTCTCCCAGGTTCTGAGGCCCAGGAATGCGGGAAAGGCTTGGCTGGGGCTGCTGCCTCAAGGTCCCTCCCAGGCTGGGCTGCGCCTTCAACGGTGGCTCGACTGGGGAGGATCTGCTTCAAATCCCACTCCCGGGACTATGCTGGGACCCAGTGTGGACGGAGGCCCTGAGCTCCTTCCTGCTGCCTGGCCCCTCCCTGGGATTTGCCATATGGGCCTCTGCATGGGACAGATCACAGTTTGGCAGAGTGAGGGGGAGAGAGAGAGAGAGAGAGAGAGAGGGAGGGAGGGAGGGAGGGAGAGAGGTGTGGAAGAGCTCAAAAGACAACCACCAACACGAATTCAAAGACTTCTTTATATCTTGGAAGTGACATTGCATCAGTCCCTTCACTTTTGCCGTAGTATATTATCTGGAATCCAGTTGCTTGGTCCAGTCCACACCCAAAACGAATGGATTCCACAAGGACACGCACCCCAGGAGGAAGGGAGGCTGGGAAGGCCCCTGGAGCCAGCCCAGCACGTTGCCTAAGGAGAGGCACCTGGACCTGACTGTAAATAGAATGGGAAATCTTTGGAGGGTTGACACCCGAGGATGGCAACATCAGCTTTTCACTGAATTTCAAGCCCCTCCTGGTGTGAACTCATAAATGAAGTCAAGGACGGTGTGACTTTCCCGAGATCACACCCCCAGAGCTCAGCCCTGATGTGAGTTGGGTTCCCTGCTCCTTCCCACTCCTTCCGGAAATTCTTTCTTCTCGAAGCTCGAGCATTAGCCACAGGTGACCCCAGCCCTCGAGTTTTGTAGGAATTATCGCACGTGCACCTCCTCCCTGAGAAGGAGAAGCTAGAATTGTCCCCTGGAGCAGGAGGGAGACCTGGGAGGCCCCGAGAGGTACAATGACTTGTTCTGGGTCACAGGACTGGGGGGAGGAAGACCGGGTCTGCACCCAGCTGTCTCCCCAGTGGTGTCCTGATGTCCCCAGGCCTTGGGGGGCAGCGTGGAGGGCTGAGTGGGTGACACTGTGTACAGTGAGGCAACAATGTGGGGGAGGAGGGTGAGCTGTCAGCATCCCAGAGGGGACGGGGGGAGTTTTATCCAGGGAGGGGGCACAGGGAGTGACCTCACTTCTTTGGAGATTAGTGCAAGAAATCCTGGAACCCCAGTAACCAGGTGCCCACATTCTAGAGACAGCCCCTAACAGCTCACTCAGGCACAGACGCTCGGATGAGATGTTTTCCTGTTGTCTCCCTGTGTCCCAAGGTTAGAGACTCAAACCCCACGGTGAAGGCTTCATCCACCACTGCAGGTGCTGGCTCAGCCCTCACCTGGAAGGATCTGGCCTTTTAACAAGAGGAAGCCAAAGGTAACCCAGGGCCCTGGATGTGGGAGGCAAGCCAGGCCGACCCATTGATCCTGCCTGGGCAGCCTCAGCACCCCAGGGTGGGGGTGTCAGGGGAGGGGCAGGGGCAGGGGGTCAGCGTGGACCCCTGGTGGGCTCATCATTTCCCATCCAGGTCACAGCTGGCAGGGCGGGAAGGAGGGAACTGGGGGTGGTGCCCACCTGCCCAGGTGTGGATCCAGAGCTGTGGGGGGCTGTCCCCTCCTTTTCCCTAGCCCAGCTGGTGGCCTTGTCTTCACAGAACTCCACAAGGAGTGCAGTGCAAAGCTGGATGAAGGGGACCACATCACCCCATCCCTGACCATGGGGCCAGAGGGCCACAACCCCAACAGGGGCCAGAGTAGGCTGGAGGTGAGATGGGAGCAGAGCGAGCACACCCAGGTCCCAAGAGAGGAGGGGAGTCTGGGACCCAGACCCTGCCCGGGCAGCCCCCCAGACTTCCTCCCAGGGATCCCCTGTGTGAACCACACTCCCACCCTCAGAGGTACCCCGACGCCACCCCCACCTCCCACCAAGCCCCAGGCTTAACCAGGTGCAGTGTTTGATGGAATATCAGGAAAGGCTCTTCTACCGTGTTCCCAGCTCCATGAGTCCATGGCAGCTTTTGTTGGAGACACTGCCTTGGTTGCTTCAGCTGCCTGTCCCCAGGTGCTCCCTGTGTCCAGGGGTCCCCCTGCAGTCTGCTAGAGTGTCCTCCAACCTGCTCCATGTTTTCCCATCCTCAGGCTTCCAGGTGCATTTTTAAATAAAAATAACACAGTTAGCCTCTAATACATGTGTCTCTGCAACTTGCCGTCTCAGGGGGCTCACCGTGACCCTCCAGGTCAGGCGACAGGGCTGTCGTGTTCCCGAGGGGAGGCTGGGCCCTCAGAGGTTCAGGCTGTCAGTCCCTCAGGCCTTGATGTGACTCCTTCCTGCTGTCCTTTCCACAGGGCTGCAGGGAACATCATGTCTCCTGAACATCCTAATGTTCCTGCCCACCCAGGAGAGACCCCCAGGAAGGGACGGTCAGGCTGCAGGTGATGCGTGTTGAAAGCTTGAACGGCTGGGGCCAGGTTACTCGAAGCAGCCGAGGGTCCCAAAGCAGGTGAAGACGTGGCTGCTTCCTGCCACCCGCCGACAGTGTGTATGACCTGCCTGCTAACTTCTGTCCCTCTGGTGTCAGCGAGGCCGATAAGATCTCATTGTTGTTTTAATATGCAATTGCCTCACTGGGAAATTGATCCAAATTTCAATTGGTTAAAGTCCATACAGAATTTCTCTTCTCTGAGTAATCAACTTGTGTCCTTGGAGCTTCCAGGGACTTTCTCCCACCCTGGGATCTCCAGGCATTTGCCCCTTGACAGGATCTGGGATCACTGGAGCCCCAGGTTCTCACAAGTCCCTTAATATAAAAGAGAGAAGAGAAAGTGTAGGGCTTTGAAATCAAATGCAGGATCAGGGCGGGTCTCCCCGTGCACTGTCGCTGACCAGGGGGAGAAGGAGGTTTCTGGAGAATCCCCTCCGCACCAGGGCCGGACCCAGCCTCAGGCCGCACACGGAGAACATCTCACAGCCAGAGCGTGGGACGGTCCTGGGTGTGACCCGTGTCCCAGCAGCCACAGGCCCTTGCTAAGCCTTTGTTTTCTCCTCTCTAGAATGGGGTGATTCTGTGAGGACTCAGGGGATAACGCTCTTATTACAGGCTATTTGTAAGGGAGGTGCGATTATTACTCAGGTACTAACATTTAAATCGTTGCCCCACCACAATTTCTTCTTATAAGCTGAGACTTTCTCATGCTAGAGACACCCATGTCCTCCCTCCTGCCGCAGTCCTGAGGATTGGGATTTCCAGGTCAGAGCTCCTGCCTCCAACCTCCTGGTGGACCTGGTGGAGCTGTTGACCGCCTGTCCCTCCTTCTCCCACCCAGTGTGATAACTAGACAGCTGGGGACGTGGAGGAGATTGACCTGGTGCAGACCATCATCAGGGCCAGCAGGTGCGAAGAGCCAGCCAGTGCCTGGTGCCGCCCACCTGGCTCGGGAGTGCCCCGCCACCCCCTGGGGAGTGATGGAACTTTTGTCATCCACCAAGTAATGGTTCAGCTGGTCACCAGGTCAGTGCGCTACCCCTCTTCACCCCATTTCAGCCAGCCCTCGCTGTGGGTCTTGGGATGTCCCTTCACCTGTCTGAGCCTCAGGGGGCTCCTCTGTGGGGTGGGGTGAGGGGACACACGTCACAGGGTTATGGTGGGGACTGAAGGGGACGGGCCGTGGGAAGGGCTGACCCAGGCCTGGCCCTGCATGACGAGCAGCTGGAGGTGCTGGGCTTGGTCACACTTAAACCTTTCCTGTCCCCCTGGAGAAGCATCTGGCTCAGCCTCACCTGCCCGTGGCCCTGGACTCACCCATGTGCCCTTTGGTGAAGATGGTTGGAGATTCCATCCTGGAGGAACCCTTCAGAGGTGTAGTCAGAGTGGAGATCGATGGGGGCCGGGAGATGTGGTCCAATCCCAGTCTACACCTAGTAAAGTGCTCGTGGGGCTCAGTCAACAAATAGATGTGTGCCTACTACGTGCAGGACATTTGTAATTTAACATGATTAGAGGAATAAAGCAGGAAATTATCCCATCCTCCTGGGCCTCCATTCCATTGGGGGTGTCAGAGAGCGACCCTAGACCTCAGGGGCAGGGAGGGTGCACAGCACGTCAGATGTGACGTCCTTATGACCCTCTAGGCATGGACTGTTGTTCCTATTATACCAAGAGTGTGGCCGACGCCGGGACCAGCTGGACATGTGAGTGGACTCCAGGTGAAGAATGAGGGGCTCCTTCCTCCAGAGTCGAAGGGAAATGTGGGGTGGGGGGCAGTAGGTGGGAGGAGCAGGTCACATCCCTGGGTCCCCCACAGTTGATGTTTCCTACCTTCCCTTCGTCACCCCATCGTGCTCAACATGCCCCCTTTCTCGCCTCCAACCCAAGATCCAGGGTCCCAGGTGGGGGAGGTGGTGAGCATCCTGCTCCCCCATCTGCCTGGATCCTCAGTCGTGGATGCTGAGCTGCAGGCTTGGGGGGCCAGGCTGTGCCCCTGGAGCCTGGAGGACAGTGTCAGAGGGATGAGACCCCCTCAGGCACAGAGAGTTAAGGCAGTGCTTGGAGCACGAGCTTCAGGTTGAGGTGCAATGAGGGCCCTGGGAAGGCTGGAGAGAGAAGCCCCCATCCACCAGTGATTTGGGGAGCGCCTACTTGTGTAAGTGCAGTGCAACAAGCAGAGCTGACACCTCCCCTCCCTGCCCTCCTGGAGCCCAGATGCCTGAGGGGAGGGGGCAGGGGTCCCTGAAGAAGGGGAGATTTGTTCAGTTGAGTGACTGTGAGCCCCTATGATTGAACCTCTGCACCAGTCCCCTATCCATGAGGGGATGGCATGTGGGTTGGGGGCCTCAGGATGGGCAGGGGCATGCATCAGGGCCCTCCAAACCCCCAAATGCAGGAATATCATTGGAGGGGATGTTGGGAGGGAAGCCCAGGCCTCTGACCTTCTGCCCCCGTCCTCCCACCAGGGCCACGTCATCTGTAGTGGAAAGTGGGTGAACCAAACCAGGGGGCACTTGATTCAGCCCCAGGGCACTGCCAGCCTCATGTCCCAGGTGGGCTCCCTCTTGAAGACCATTCTGGGCTCTCAGCAGCTGTGCCAGGCCCACGTTTTCCATGAGCAGCTTGAGGGTCTCGATTCAGTGGAGACCAAGGCAGAGGTGAGGAGATCTGGGGCAGGGTGCCTGTGAGCCTGACGGGAGGACACGGGGGGCACCCATGGAGGAGCCTCCAGGGCTAGTGTGGGGCCAGGAGAAAAGAAGAACCTTGGAAGAGGCATCTGGTGAACCTCTGTCCAGGAGGGCTCCTGCTTCGGGGCTGGTGGGTTTGGGCTTGGGTCTCTGCAAGGCTTGGAGACATTTTCTGGTTGGAGAAGCCACCTAGAAAGGCAGGCTTGTGGGGGGACACTCCTTCTCTTCCAGCTCCAGTGTCAACACTGCAAACGCCAGCTCCTGCTGCCATCCCAGCACCAGGCGGAGCAACCCTGGAGAGGTGCTGCCAGGTCCGTGGCCACTTCTCGGGGCAGACCTACATCGGCTGCCAACGCTAGCACAGGTGAGGAGCATGAGTCAGGTACCTTGACAATACCTGGCCAGATACTGAGCTGGACGCAGCACCATCCCCTGGATAAGCAGTGGACGAGCTCAAACCAGTTCAGGCACCAGAGGAAGCCCTGACTTCTCAGGTGCAGCCAGGGCTGGATCGAGGCAGGTGGCCTGGAACAGTTACCTGCCGACAGCAAGCTGTGAGGCTGGAAGCTTCCCTTCATCTCAGGGGACCTGGCTGTGATAGCCCTTTTACTATTGTCCATCGAGTATGCAGTTCTTTCATAACGTCGTGCAGCCATCATCATCTCGATCCAGAACATTTCAACATCCCAAACAGAAATCCTGTCCCCATTAAGCATTCATTCCCCATTCTGCCCCTGGAAATCATGACTCTCCTGTCTCTTTGAAATGATCTATCCTGGAGTTTTATATCAGTGGAAGTGGCTTCTCCCATTTAGCATGCTTTTGAGGTTAGTCTATATGGCAACATATCACTGTACATCACATTTTTATGGCTGAAATATATTCCAGGAAAAGGATATGCCACATTTTGTTTATCCATTCATCTGCGGTGGGATATTTGGTTTCTTTGCCAAAGTATGGGTTTCCACATTTCTGCAAAAACATTCTTCAGGATTTCGTTAGAGTTTGCCTTGAATATGTATTTTTGTTTTGGGGAATATTGACACTGTATCGATAGTCTTCCAATCCATGAGCATGGGGTGTCTTCAATTTATTTGGTCTTCTTTGTTTCATCAGTTCATTGGAGTTGACGTGGAACAACTCTGGGACCTCCCTGCATATATATATTCCTATTTTTTTTATTTGTTTGGATACTATTTTCAGTGTTAGACACACCACCAGCTCCAAACAAACCTGGCACATACCCAGACAGAGAACTGGCTTCTGAATTGGCTCCTCCACCAATTCCAGTGGCACCCAGCTGCCTCACATCTGCTCCAACCACAGCTCCAGCCCCAAATCAAGAACAGACAGAGCACCAAGTCCTGTGCTTAAAGCAGCAAATGTCAAGCTGGTGTTAGCACCAGATTCAAATGTAGACACCAGCTCCAGGGGTAGAGCCCGCTTGGTTGCCAGCTCCCGAGCTAAAGGCAGTATCAATTCAAGTGATGAAGACAGATCTCAGGCCAGCTCCTGTGCCAATCCACAGATACAGTCGGTGACAGGTGTCATCAGGTGCAGTCCACTCTAGCAGCACCCTGAGAGTCAGACCCAGCTGCAGTGCCCGCTCGAGAGAGAAGGCAGCCAGAGCTCTACCTCCAGGGCTACGAACATCTCCAGCACCAACTCCAGATTCCAAAGCAGCTGAAGAACCAGCCTCTCTGGGCATGTCAGTTTTTTGTCTGTCTTCCTTTCTCTTGGATTTTGCTCCAGCTCCCCAGGGCCCAGGCATCTCACTATTCAACACCAGCTTCCTGGCTCTGGAGTAGCATTTGGGGCTTTTGTAGGAGCTGTCCCTTATTTTGTAGAATGTACATTTCATAGGACTGCCCGGAGTTGTTTTCAGAAGAGGGGATCGGAGAGTGTCCCCTCGCAGAATTCAGAGATCACAGGACAGACCCTAACCCCCCAAGTAGAGGGTCCGCCCACGAGGCCTGGGAGAGGTGCTGCGAAGTCGGCCCTGCCACAGGCTTGGGGAACACCGAGAGCACCTCCCTCCCGCACCCCTCCCTACCTGTGCCAACCCCAGGAAAGCTCAGCTTTGGAGGCTCCACACACCATCAAGAGGCCAGGGCCTGGGACTCTGGCTGCTGGGGGGCTCCTGCAGGGAGCAGGGCACTGGGAGGGGAGGGAGGTGAGCATGACCTTGGTTCTTGTCCAGGAGGACCCAGATGCCGAGGTCCAGGCCGTCCACATTCCCATTGGTGTGGCTCTTGGTGCTGGAGGGCTGCAGGCATCGCTCCTGGAAGCCCCTGACCTTCAGAGACCCTGCAGGTGACAGGAGGGTATAGAGTGAGGTCAGCTCCCTGCCACCCCACCCCAGCTGCAGGGCCCTGCCAAGCACCCCTGGCTCACACCGTAATAGTCGGGGAGTCACTGGGGTTTCTCCAGGGCTTTGGGAGTGGAAAATGAGAGGACTTTGCAGATGTGGACACTGACCCCAAAAGGCTGAGCCCCTGTCCGTGCCTCCCTGAAGCCTCCTTCCCTATACTCGGGGTCCACCTGTGAGTCAGTGTGCCAGTTTGAATGTATTATGTCCCCCCAAACACCATTATCTTTGATGTAATCTTGTGTGGGCAGACCAGTGTTGATTAGATTGTAATTCTTAGAGTGTTTCCATGGACATGCGCCCCATCCAACTGTGGGTGATGACTCTGATTGGACAATTTCCCTGGAAGTGTTGCCCCACCCATTCAGGGTGGGTGTGAATTAAATTACTGGAGCACTATATAAGATCAAACAGAAGGAGCGAGCTTGCTCAGCCTAGAGGGACACTTTGAAGAACGCACTGGAACTGAGAGAGGAGCTTCAGCTTACACAGACATTTTGGAGAGGGCCTTTGAAAGCAGACTTTTGCTCCAGAGAAGCTAAGAGAGGACAAATGCCCCAAGAGCAACTAAGAGTGACATTTTTGAGGAACTGCAGCCTAGAGAGGAACGTCCTGGGAGAAAGCCATTTTTTTTAAATTTTAATTTTTTTTCATTAATTTTTATTGGGATTGTTCAGATACCATACAATTATCCAAAGATCCAAAGTGTACAGTCAGTTGCCCCTGGCACCCTCATACAGCTGTGCATCCATCACCACACTTAATTTTTGTTCAATTTTTAGAACCTTTTCATTACTCCAGACAAGAAATAAAGTGAAAGATGGGAAAAAAAAAAAAAAAAAAAGAAAGAAAAAGAAAAGGAAACTCAAATCCTCCCATATCCCTAACCAACCCCCCTCAATTGTTGACTCATAGTGTTGGTATAGTACATTTGTTACTGTTTATGAAAGAACATTGAAATACTACTAACTGTAGTATATAGTCTGCAATAGGTATATATTTCTTCCCTATATGCCCCTCTATTGTTAACTTCTAGTTGTATTGTCATACATTTGTTCTGGTTCATGGAAGAGTTTTCTAATATTTGTACAGTTAATCATGGACATTGCCCAACATAGGATTCAGTTTTATACATTCCCATCTTTTGACCTCCAGCTTTCCTTCTGGTGACATATATGACTCTGAGCTTCCAGTTTCCACCTCATTCATGCACCATTCGGCACTGTTAGTTATTCTCACATCTTGCTACCGACACGTCTGTTCATTTCCAAGCATTTAAGTTCATCCTAGTTGAACATTCTGCTCAAACTAAGCAACCGCTCCCCATTCTTAAGTACCTTATATTTCATGTCTATGAGTTTACATATTATAATTAGTTCCTATCAGTGAGACCCTGCAATATTTGTCCTTATGTGTCTGGCTTATTTCACTCAGTATATTGCCCTTGAGGTTTTGTCATCAACCCATTTTTTTTAAGGTTTTGTTCACACCCCATACATTCCATCCTAAGTAAACAATCAATGGTTCTCTGTATGGTCACATATTTATGTGTTCACCACCTTCACCACTATCTATATAAGGGCATCTACATTTCTTCCACAAGGCAGGAGGGAGCGTCAAAGAAGGCAGAGAGGCAAAAGAAAGAGGAAAAAAATGACAGCCAGGAAGCAGCAAAAGGAAAAGCAACCCCAAATCAAAGTGGGGTAAAAAGACACCGCCACCAATGTCAAGTGTCTAACATGCCTCTCCTATCCCCCCCTCCTATCTGCATTTATCTTGGTATATCGCCTTTGTTACATTAAAGGAAGCATAATACAATGATTCTATTAGTTACAGTCTCTAGTTTATGCTGATTGCATCCCTCCCCCAATGTCTCCCCATTTTTAACACCTTGCAAGGTTGACATTTGCTTGTTCTCCCTTGTAAAAGAACATATTTGTACATTTTATCACAATTGTTGAACACTCTAGATTTCACCAAGTTACACAGTCCCAGTCTTTATCTTTCCTTTCTTCTGGTGTCTCACATGCTCCTAATCTTCCTCTCTCAACTATATACATAGCTACCTTTGTTCAGTGTACTTACATTGCTGTGCTACCATCTCCCAAAATTGTGTTCCAAACCACGCACTCCTGTCTTCTATCACTCTGCAGTATTCCCTTTAGTATTTCCTGTAGGGCGGGTGTCTTGTTCACAAAGTATTTCATTGTCTGTTTGTTAGAAAATATTTTGAGCTCTACCTCATATTTGAAGGACAGCTTTGCTGGATATAGGATTCTTGGCTGGCGGTTTTTCTCTTTCAGTATCTTAAATATATCACACCACTTCCTTCTTGCCTCCATGGTTTCTGCTGAGAGATCCGCACATAGTCTTATTAAGCTTCCTTTGTTTGCGATGGATTGCTTTTCTCTTGCTGCTTTCAGGATTCTCTCTTTGTCTTTGACATTTGATAATCTGATTATTAAGTGTCTTGGGGTAGGCCTATTCAGATCTATTCTGTTTGGAGTACGCTGTGCTTCTTGGATCTGTAATTTTATGTCTTTCATAAGAGATGGGAAATTTTCATTGATTATTTCCTCTATTATTGCCTCTGCCCCTTTTCCCTTCTCTTCTTCTGGGACACCAATGATATGTAGATTCTTGTACTTTGTTTCATCTTTAAATTCCCAGAGACGTTGCTCATATTTTTTCATTCTTTTCTCCATCTGCTCCTTTGCATGTAGACTTTCAGGTGTTTTGTTCTCCAGTTCTTGAGTGTTTTCTTCTGCCTCTTGAGATCTGCTGTTGTATGTTTCCATTGTGTCTTTCGTCTCTTGTGTTGTGCCTTTCATTTCCATAGATTCTACTGGTTGTTTTTTTGAACTTTCAGTTTCTGCCTTATATATGCCCGGTGTTTTCTTTACAGCCTCTATCTCTTTTGTGAAATATTCTCTAAACTTTTTGAATTGATTTAACATTAGTTGTTTAAATTCCTGTATCTCAGTTGAAGTGTACGTTTGTTCCTTTGACTGGGCCATAGCTTCGTTTTTCTTAGTGTAGGTTGTAGTTTTCTGTTGTCTAGGCATCTGACCTCCTAGGCCACCCCAGTCAGGTTTTTCCAGATGAGAACAGGCTCAGGTCACTGAAAGAGGTAATATTTCAGTATCTGGTTTCCCTGATGGCTTTTCTTAGAGGATTGAGACACCTGTGCTTTTCTGCTGGGCAGATGCACCTGTCACTGCCTGTGTAAGAGGGTGTAGCCTGCGGCGCTCCTCCCCCAGGCTTTGGGGTCTGGTTCCTGAAAGACTGAAAGACGGACAGTAGAGCTGGGCCCCTCCCTTTCCTCTTGGGAAGCTATGCCCCCTCCAGAGAGGTTATTTGCATATCAGTAAGTTCTTTGTTTCTGTGACTCTGCTGATCGAAGTGTTTTGATTTTAAAATGTCTGAGGCTGTCTTTACTGCAAAGCGCTGCGGGGGCGGAGAGCAGCTGAGGTTTTCTCCACGGAGAGAGAAAGGGACAGAAAAGCTCCCAGGTTCACCCGTCAGCCAGAGATAGCACCCGATCCTCTGGGCTCCCCGTCCTGAGACAGATATGTCCCCCGACTCTCCCAAGGTCAGTTGTCACCGAAAGCCTCTGTCTGCTTGTTGAGGATTCGCTATCTGTATTGAGCAGTTAATATTAAAACCTCACTCGGAGCTGGGCTGAGAGAGTGCACCGCGCGGCTTCTATGAGGGAGAGGCTCTCGGCTCTCAGCGCGGGTCCGCAGTTTCATTTACAGATTGTATGCTGTGTTCTCAGGCATTCCTCTCAATTCAGGTTGGTGGATGATAAGTGGACAGTCACGTCTGTCTCCCCACTGTTATTCCAGGTTATTTACTTGTTTTTTGGTCATTTATGAATTGTTCTGGGGGGGACTAACAGTCTTTCACTCCTCTCTATACCGCCATCTTAGCTCCTCCGAGAAAGCCATTTTGAAACCAGAACTTTGGAGCAGACACCAGCCACGTGCCTTCCCAGCTAACAGAGGTTTTCCGGACACCATTGGCCATCCTCCAGTGAAGGTACCCGACTGTTGATGCCTTACCTCAGACACTTTATGGCCTTAAGACTGTAACTGTGTAACCAAATAAACCCCCTTTTATAAAAGCCAATCCATTTCTGGTGTTTTGCATTCTGGCAGCATTAGCAAACTAGAACAGTCAGACACGGGGTGGGTCAGGCTGGGCTCTGGGCTCACACCTGACTCTGGAGGGGTCACATGGACATGCAAAGGGGCTCCCTAGTGGCTCCCCAGGGACAGCAGGAGGGTGCTGGCGTGGGGGTGGGGGGGGAACCCACATTTAAGACAAGGCACAGACACCCCACTTGCACACACTGCTTGAGTAGGGGCTACCCCCTCCCCTCTTTGGGGGTCCTGCTCACTGAACCTCAGAAAAAGCCCCTTCAATCATGGTTATCTTCAGTGGCGCTGCAGGGAGGGAAGGAGAGGCCGGTGGAGGTTTGGGTTCTGTCTACAGGCACCTGGACATGACCTGAGCCTCAGTTTCCTCACTAGTGAGATGGGGGAATAACAGCCTCTACCTCCAGGCCCTGTTCCCATGAGGTGGGGGGCTTATTGGGCTCCCCAGAGTGGGAGATTCTCAGGGGTCACTGCCTGGTGGACTCAGTGTGTGTTTCCACCCAACCCTGAGCTCCCAGGGGAGCAGAACCTTCTTTCTCCTTCTCCCTTTTCTTCCTTGGGTCAAGCTGGCTGGACACGGACTCAGTGGCCTGGTGCCCACGTCCTCCCAGCGCCTGTGCTCCACTCAAGGAGAGACCCAAAAGGCAGGCTCCCAGCCCATGCCTGGAGCAGAACGGCTGTGGAGCACCCCCTGCTCACTCCGAGCCTGGGTCCCTCTGTTAGTGCATCCAGACCTCAGTCCGGGAGGTTGCTGCATTCCTCTGCCCGTTTTCCAGAGGAAGGCTCGAGACTCAGAAGCTGCCCGTGCTAGAAGATTGTTACTTGTGGATTCAATTTCTTTAATAGATATAGGCCTATTCACAATATCCATTGCTCCTTGTGTGGGCAAAAAGCAGTCTTGTCAGGAAATGTTGGAGGGAGACGTGGATGTCTACATGCAAAAATGGAGGTGAACCCCTACCTCACGCCATCTACAAACATTAACTCAAGATGGAGAAGAACCTCAATATAACTGCTAAAACTTACAACTCTCTTAGATGAAAAAAACATTTCATGAACTTGGATTTGCCAATTATTAAATATGACACCAAACGCATGAGGAACAAGATATAAATAGATAAAATGGGCTTCATGAAAATTAAAAACTTTTGGGCATGAAAGAACATTATCAAGAAAGTGAAAAGACAACTTACAGAATGGGTGAAATGTACATATCTGATACTTGATTTATTCAGAATATATAAAAGACTAATAAAAGTCAGCAACAAAAGTACACATGACCATAGAAATAATGGGTAAAAGACTTGAAAAGACATTTCTCCTTAAAAGAGATGCAACTGACCAATACGCACAGGAAACCATGTTCAACATCATGAGGCATTAGGGAAATGCAAACCAAAACCACAAAGAGAAACCACTTCATCAACACTTGTTGGCTATGATTAAAAAAAAATTAAACAGAAATACATGTTGGTGAAGATGCAGAAAATCTATTACCTTGTATATTATTGATGGGAATATAAAAAGGTGCAACCACTGTGGGAAACAATCTGGTGTTCCTCAAAAACTCATCACAGAAATACATGTGACCCGACTATGCCATTTTTGGGACATACCCCAAAGAACTGAAAACAGGGATTAGACAGACGCTTTCCTGCCAGGTTCCCAGCAGCATTATTCACAAGAGCCCAGAGGGGGGAGCCCCCCCCCAAGTGTCCAGCACAGTGTGGAGCAGGCGTCGAATGAAATATTACTCAGCCGTCAATAGGGCTGGAGCTGGGACCCCGCTGCACGGACGGGCTGGAAGATGTGAGGCTGAGGGCAGTGAGCAGACAGCCAAGGACCGATATTGAGTAATTCCACTACCTGACCTATCTAGAAAAGGCACCTCCACAGAGACAGAGATAGATTAGGGGTCCCCAGGGGCTGGGGGGTAGAGAAATTGGGGTGTTATTGCTCCCCTAGTCTGACGTGAAGCAGATGGACACCAGTCTTGTCCCCACGTCCCCTGAAGGACAGAAAAGAAGGTGACTGTCCCGCTCCTTCTCCCTGTCAGCCTCCCCCTTCCCTACTTCCTGGTCCCAGGGTACCCCACTCTGCACCCACAAAAGGGTCCGAGAAGCCCACTTCCGGAACAGAGCTTCTAGGAGCCCTGGAGCCGATCACCCACCTGGGGCCCAGTAGGTTCCGGGGCCTCTGCAGGTCTCGCCGTCCCCCGGGTTCGGGGACTCGACACCCTGTTGTCCTGGAGACTCGGGCGTCAGCTCGGCCTCCAGCAGCACCTCCTGCTCCTGTCTCCACCTTGCCTGAGGCCACCAGGTGCGCACCTGCTCTGTCGCAGGGGTCTGCAGGGTGACTCCTCACTGCTGCTCGGCAGCCAGCAGTGGCGACCGCAGCCCCGTCCTCGTCAGCCTGGAGGGGGACAAGGGGGGCAGGTATGAGAGCATCCAGGAGGGCAGGAGCATCCCCTTGGTCCTCGCCCGTCCTCTCCTGGAGGGGGACTCTGACCAGTAGCCCGTCGGGGCCCCCAGGCAGCTCGCCCAGCCCTGGGGGAGTCATAGGCTGCCTCTGCCCGTGTGCACAGGAGGGCACTGGGCCAGCCCCTCACCGCAGGCTGTGCTCGGGGTTCCTTGCTTGGGTGGGGGTGGGGGCCAGGGGTCCCCTCAGCTCCCTCCAGCACTGGAAGGCGGTGGCTCCGGCAGGACAGCCTGCTGGATGGGGTTCCCCCACTCACCCCGACCCTGCAGTGCCCCGACTCCTTCACCGGCATCCCAGCCAGCGTGATCTGGGCCAGAGGCACCCAGGGGCTCCCCCCACCACACTCCCCCCTCCCTGGAGCCTCCTTCACCACGAACCACCCAGCCCCTGCCCACCTCAGAGCCCCCTGGCACAGTGCTCTCCCTGTACCCCCCAGCCATGCTGCTCTCACCCTCACGCTGGGCTCAGGCCCCCTCCTGGGGCTCCTGTGCAGAGCCCAGGCTTTGGGGTTCGGACCCCTGCTCGGCCTCAGAGCCCGCAGGCCGCAGAGACACCCCCCTGGGGGCGGGGACAGGGCGGCGGGCAGTGTGCCCTGAGGGTCCCGCGTCTCCACGCCCCCAGGGGTACCGGGTCCGCCCGGCAGAGTTTGGGGTATCCCAGAGGAAGGGCGCGGGTGCGGGGTGCAGGGCGTCCGTGGCCCCGGCGGGTGGAGCCGTTGGCGCACTGCGCGTGCGCGGCGAGGCGGGTCCCGTCCCCGCACCGGCCTCGGTCCCGCGCGCCCCGAGTGCGCGCCCCGCTGCGGGCACGAGCCCTGCACCCCGCAGCCCGTCCCAGGGAAACCCGGTCCCGTGGGGACCCTCGACGTGCACCCCCCACCCGGGGTGCAGACCCCGCACCCGCCCTCCCCGAGCGCAGGGCCACGGCTCACCCCAGCGTGGAATTGGGAAACCGAGTCCCAGAGGGGCAGGGAGAGGCCCAGGGCCCACGGGGGGCGGGGACCAGAGGTCCTGGGAAGTTCTGACAGCGAGTCAGGGCTCCACCCTCTCACGGGGTTTGCTTCTCCCGCGCCCCTAAATCCTGGGGGACCCTGCCTGCTCCTGCCCAAGTGGGGGGTTTCCTTCTCGGCATCTCAGCACCCAGGAACAGAAGGTCACTGCCTCTACCTGATGAAGGGCATCTAGGAAAGGCCACAGCCCTCGTCCCACCCAGCGGTGGAAGGCTGCAGGCCTCCCCCAGGGTCAGAAACAGCAAAAGCAAAGTCTGCTCCCACCAATTCTATTCAGCATTGTGTGAGCTAGCCCGGGCAGTTAGGCAAGAAAATGAAAGAGTCACCATATTTGAAAGGAAGATATAAATCTATTTCTCTTTACAGATGACATGATCTTGGATATAGAAAATCGTAGGCTAAGGAACTATTACAACTCCCCAAATTGACTGATTCAATGCAATTTCTAGAAAATCCAAGCTGGATTTATTTTTTTTAGCAGAAAAAATTCATAAAATTCACATGGAAGAGGAGAGAACCCAGAATAACCAAAGCAATCTTGTAGAAGCACAAAGTTGGAGGCCTCACACTTCCCAATTTCAAAAGTTACTATGAAGCCACAGTAATCAACAGTGTGGCAGTGGCACAAAGATAGACTGTAGATGAGTGCAATCGAATTTAGAGCCCAGTAATAAACTTGCACACTTATAGTCAATTGATATTTTACAAAGGTTCCAAGCCAATTCGATAGGGAAAGAAGAGTCTTTTCAGTAAATTGTGCTGGACAAGTGCATAGCCACATGAAAATGAATCAAGTTGAACCCATTCTTCACACCATATACCAAAATTAACTCAAAATAGACATAGACCTAAATGTAGGAGCTAAAAATTTAGCTCCTACAGGAAAGTACATCTTTGCGGCATTACGTTAGGCAATGGTTTCTTAATTAGAACACCAAATGCAAAGTGGCAAAAGAAAAAGTAGATATAGGTTGCACTAGTGCTAACAGAAATAAAAATATCTGCACAGTACTAGTACTTTACAGTTTGCAAACTACTTTCTTCATCAAAATTTAATACTTTTTGTTGGAGAAAACATGGTGAGAGGGATGATGCCTCACCAACATGGACTAACTACAATGTGTAAACTCAGAACTGAATCTTAGAACATAGCCTAACGTGGACACAATAACTGTAATAGTCCCTAGATTGTAAGCTCTTACAGCAGTAAACTCTATCACTGAATTGTAAGGCCTATCTCTAAACTTTGAGATGCTGATCCCCTAGCGTATAACCTGATTGGTCTCTGGAACAATGCATATCTCTGAGACACCTGAAGCTCAGAGCTAGAGCTCGGCAGATATGAATGTCAGTATTAGTGCATACAGCCACTGTCAAAAAAAAAAAAAAAAAAAAAAAAGGCTGAAAAAGAGCCCAGACTTCAATTAGTGATATGAATGAAGCAGGTCTGGTTAAGACCAGGGCAAGCCAGGCTAAAGGATAAAGGTTGAAACTGATTGTGTTTTAAAACTTCAACTTTCATATGAGACCAAGGGAATAGATATCTATTTGGTACAGGATCTAAATTTTCTAAATGGTACAACTCTACAGTCAATTTGTTCAGACACCACAATTGCATGGAACTTTGAATAGGAAGTGAGATACGGTAGGTTAGTATAGGCTGGAGTGAAATAGTGACACATCCTAGAGTAATTTGGGCAGACAATAAAAAATATATTTACAGCCTCCCCCTCCCCAGCCCCGAGGATCTGGGGGAAGGTGAGGATGTGTTGGACATCCTCACCTGGACTGGTGTTGATGTTGTCACGAGCATCGGGACTGGCGGTTTGATGTGCTGAGCCCTCGAGCATGGGACTTGCCCTTATGAAGCTCATTACCACAAAGGAGAGTCTAAAGTTGTATGTAATGGTGCCTAAGAGTCTCCCCCTGAGTACCTCTTTGTTGCTCAGATGTGGCCCTCTCTCTAACTGAGCCATCTCGACAGGTGAACTCGCTGCCCTCCCCTCTACGTGGGACCCGACCCCCAGGGGTGTAAATCTCCCTGGCAACGCAGAGTATGACTCCCAGGGATGAATGTGGACCCAGCATCATGGGACTGAGAGTATCTTCTTGACGAAAAGGGGGATGCAAAATGAGACGAAATAGTTTCAGTGGCTGAGAGATTCCAAATGGAGTCGAGAGGTCACTCTGGTGGACATTCTTATGCACTATATAGATAACACCTCTTAGGCTTTAATGTATTGGAATAGCTAGAAGTAAATACCTGAAGCTACCAAACTCCAACCCAGCAGTCTGGACTCCTGAAGACAATTATATAATAATGTAGATTACAAGGGGTGACAGTGTGATTGTGAAGACCTTGTGGATCACACCCCCTTTAGCTAGTGTATGGATGAGTGGAGGAATGGGGATAAAAACTAAAGGACAAATGGGGTGGGATGGGGGGATGATTTGGGTGTTCTTTTTTCACTTTTATTTTTTATTCTTGTTCTGGTTCTTTCTGATGTAAGGAAAATGTTCAGAGATAGATTGTGGTGATGAACGTATAACTATGTTATCATACTGTGGACAGTGGATTGTATATCATGGATGATTGTATGGTGTGTGAATGTATTTCAATAAAACTGAATTTAATAAAAAAAAATTAATACTTTTGTGCTTCAAATTTGGGACACTATGAAGAAAATGAATGGACAACCCTGCAGCATGAGAGAAAACATTTGCAAATTGTATATCCTATAAGGGACTTGTTTGTAGAAAATACAGAGGACTCTTAAAACAATAATAAAAAGACACATAACCCAACTAACAATAGGCAAAAGTTCTAAATAGACAATTCTCCCAAGATGTTATACAAATGGTCAACAGATATATGAAGAGACACTCAACATCATTAGCCATGAGGGAAATGCAAATAAAAAATCACCATGAGATACTGCTTCATACCCATTAGAATGGCTATAATTAAAAGATACCTCATAGCAAGTGTGAGGGAAAACACAGAGAAAGTGAAACCCTCAGACACTGCTGGAAGGAATACAAAAGGGTGCACAAACTTTGGATAACAGTCTGGCAGTTCCTTAACTGTTTAAAGAGAGTTACCACACGGCTCAGCAATTCCACTCCTAGTTACTGGGCCAGGAGAAATGAAGACTTGTGCATGAATGTTTATAGCAGAAATATTCATAATAGCTAAATGGCAGAAGCAATCCAAATGTCCATCAATGATGAATGGATAAACAAAATGTGGTATAGCCATACGCTGGAATATTATAAGGCAATGAAAATAAGTGATGTATTCATACATGCTATGGCATGGAAGAACCTAGAAAGCATTATGCTAAGTAAAAAGAGCCAGTCACCAAGGACCACCTATTGTATGATTCTATTTGTAGGAAATGCCCAGAATAGGCAAATTTAGACAGCAAGAATTTTGCTGGCTGCCTGGGGCTGGGGACAGGGGAGTTAAGGTGCAATTGTAGTGACTGCTAATGGGTAGGGGGCTTCTTTTATGGTGATGAAAATGTGAAAATGTCCTAAAATTGTGGCAATGGTTGCACAGCTCTGTGAATATGCTGAAAACCATCCAATTTTACACTTTAAATGAGTGAATTCTACTGTATGTGATTTATAGCTCAAAAAACCATAAAAAAGTAAACAGAACAGAGGCTGATTGCCTTCCCTCCCATCTGAGCTGTGACGTTGTCCCGGGACAGCCAGGACTCGACGTCTGCTGTGGTCCCACGTCCGGACCAGCCCAGAGAACCGGGGTCAGCCCCCATCACTCCCGGTCTGGGAAGGAGTGGGGAGGCACCCGGGAAGGGAGGGATGGGGGTGCCGGCCATCCGAGAGTGAGGCCTGGACAGGACTCACCGTCATGTAAGTTAAGCTTCCCCTCCCCAGACAGGGGGAGGCAGGCCCGGCCTGCAGAGCGGCTTTGGCCAGTGGGCGGGTGTTGGAAGCCGAAGAGGACGGGGGTAGAGGGGAGTTTTATTTTCTGATTCTCGAGGTGGTTATGCACGCAGGAAATACATCAGCGAGGGGAGCAAACTCCAAGGAGCCCGGTGCTCTGTCCGCGATTCAGCAGGACCAGAGGAGCAGGCCCAGCTCCCGGGCTGGGATTCGCGTCCCCAGGGACTGGTGACTTGGAGGGCTGGTGCCCGGTGCTCCTGGGTGAGCGGGCTGAGATCACTGCTAGAACAGTGTGGCTACAATCCTTACCCCCACCCTGGCGAGGTGTCCCCGGAGGGACATGGGGGTGAAGGAGGGTGGAGGGGCGCTGGCCTGGCCTGTCCCCCACCCACGGCCGGCCCCAGCTCTGCCTGACCCGCCTGTGCACTGGCGGTGGCACCAAGAGAGGGCGGCTGGGGCGATCCTCGGGGGCTGCCAAGTCTCCACCCACCCAACCCAGCTTCAGGGACCCTGCCTGGCTGGGGTGGGGGTGTCTCCAGAGCTCCAGCAAGGGGCGAGGAGACGGGATCACGGGAGCGGCCACAGGCAGAGCCGCTGGCCCAGGGCATATGAGCACATCGAGGCGGTTCGTGTCCACGCAGGGCCTGTATCCCGCACAGACCCCGTGTGCCTGCCCAGCCCTGGGTGCGAGGCCTGACTCTTCCGCGTGGTGTGCGCCCACAAGCCAGTCCACACCCCATCTACTGTGGGGGAGCCTGGCAAGCACCACCTCCTCACCGAGGCACCTTTGGATATCCACGTCCAACTCAGTGTAAAATCGGGAAACTGAGGTACAGAGAGAGGCAGGGGCTGGCCCAGGGCACACGAGGAAGATAGAATCCCAGGGAGAAGGAAGGTCCCCAGCTCCACTCTGGGCTCCACCCTCTCTCATGGGGTTTCCTTTGGAAATGAGAGCCCCTAAATCCTGGGTTCCCTGCCTGCTCCTGCCCAAGTGGGCTGGTTTCCTTCTTGGCACCTCAAATTGTGATGCCTGCCCTCTCTCTCTCTCTCTGTCTCTCTGTCTCTCTCTCTCTGTGTCTGTGTCTCTGTCTCTGTCTCTCTCTCTCTCTCTCACACACACACACACACACACACACACACTAACAGTGGAGGGGGCAGCCGAGTAGGAGCCGGCACCGGGGAGGAGACAAGGGGACAGAGGACGGGGCGGAGGCAGCTCAGCCGTGGGGCAGTGGCGTCAGCCTCCGGGCAACATGCCCACGGCCCCCAGCAGGAGGAGGGGAGATGCCAGGCTGACGGGCAGGGGGTCCCCGAGGCTCCCGGGGGTCTGCCCGCCTGGGGCGTCCGAGGGCAGCCAGGGGAGGAGGGAGCTGGGGTCCTGCCCCCCTGAGCTCTGGGCACCGGAAGGAGGATGAGCCCCCGGTGAGGAGGGAGGACACAGGAAGGGCCTCGGTTTCCACCTCCATAAATTGGGGTGCTTGGAGCAGGTGGCCCCAAGGATTCCACAGGCTCAGAGAAGTGTCTTTGGTCTTGTTTTTCCACTGAGGACCCGCTGTGCTCCGAGACCTGGGGAACTGCTTTCTACTTCCTGGGGGCCCTACTGTGCACAAACAGGCCAGGGGGGTTGGGGGATGGAGGACCTGGGGGAGCACAGAGGATGGCAGAGCACTGCACCACGAGTCTGGGTCCAGGGACAGGACAGCCCTGGTGGGAGCCTCGGGGGCCTCCCCTGGAGGATGGTCAGTGTCATTGCCGGGGCTGGGTGAGCAGGCCATGAGAGAACTGGCACCCAGGGTAGGTGGAGTAATGACGGGGTCACAGGGTAATTCCGAGTTCCCCTACATTGCTCAAGGGCCTTCAGCTCCTGCCCCTTTGCCCCAGAATGGAGAACTGCTGCCCTGATACCCCAAACCAAGGTGTGGGCTGTGTTGGGGTTACTTTTCCTGCCTGGGGCTGCAGTGCTAGCGCCCGTCACCAGGGGGCGGCAGCCTCTGCTCCCAGCTGTGCCCAGTTTTGTGGAGCCACAGGAGCCAGGGAAGGGTCTCCCAGGGGTCTTTCTGGCCAACCCCCTGCCTCAGTTTACACCACCTGTTATTAGCACCCAGCTCCACGATCTGAGCTGGTCACAGTACCTGTGTCGTTTTGTTAGACGTCAATATACCAGAATAGACATAATTCAGGAACTGCCTTTGCCAAGCAATGTGCAGGATTATTCACAGGAGAAGCACCACTGAAAGGTTATGGGAACCCTGCGTCCTGCACTTTGGGAACAAGTAAAAGAGATTGAAACACACTTTACAAACTTTCATTGCTATCAAAATCTTTTGCTGCCATAACTACTTCAGTTTTATGTGTGAAAGAGTAATCTGTTTGGGGGTGGGGAAGCATCAGCAAGATGTCTTGGGTTTATTTTGAGTCTTTAAAAAGGGATGTCCTGAGGTTTCAGAAGTGTGAATTATTTTTCATTAATGTGCAAAATAATCACAATGTGAATCATCAGAGTCTCCCTTAACTGCCCCCCCCATGTCCTGAGCTGCTATCCACTGGGATTTTTATGCATTAAAAGCACATTTCATGTGTATTCAACCCTAAGTAAGTTTAATGTAACTTAATGGAATGAATATTATGCCTCTCTTTAAATAGCCCGTTTTAAAAAGTAGTGTTGAAGAAACGTAGCTGTGCAATAAAACATAGAACTTATACATTGAAAGTGATTTTTTTTACTCTCATTCTTTAGAAAGATTTATTTAGAATGAGGGATTGACATAATTTTGGGCAACAAGAAGCAGATCTGCAACATACTTTTACAACACATCCTTTTCTAAACTATTTTTAACGTTCTGCTCATTTTTTGGGTTGTGAAAAGTTGAATTTTTCTGTTGCCTTCATTTTTCAACTTGTGGTTTGTCTACTTTTTTTCAAAAAGGGCCTCACATTTAAAAATCTTAAAAGAAATGTTTACCATCAATTTAGAAGTTGTTGCCTTTTCTTTCATTAAACTCTGGTAGAACTTGGCATAACATAGTGACCTATGGAACTAGAACTATAATTAAAGAAATATTAGATGATCACAGTTTCCTGTGATACCAGTTTTTGTTATCTATACTTTTACTTTTTGTAAAATGCTTTATCTATGTTTTCTTTAGCTTAGTCAAAATTTTCTTGTGTAAAACTTGATTGTGCAACTAATTTTCATAAATGAACTGAATTCTCTTGCAACATTAAAGTTAAGTTTTTCCCTCATACTCATGCAACACGTTTTAATGTTTCCTGGTATATAAAGTTTGGAATTGATTTGGATAAAAACAAATATTGTTTTGAAGTTGGATTTTTCTTGTCTTTTACGTAGTCACTATTAAAATGTGCTAGATTGGGAGAAGAAAAAAAAAAAAGACAAACCACTGACATGGATTCAAAGACTTCTGTAAATATATCTTGGAACTGACATTGCATCAGTCCCTTCACTTTTGCCGTAGTATATTATCTGGAATCCAGTCACTTGGTCCAGTCCACACCCAAGACGAATGGATTCCACAAGGACACGCACCCCAGGAGGAAGGGAGGCTGGGAAGGCCCTTGGAGCCAGCCCAGCACGTTGCCTAAGGAAAGGCACCTGGACCTGATTCTAAATAGAATGGGAAATCTTTGGAGGGTTGACACCCGAGGAAGGCAACATCAGCTTTTCACTGAATTTCAAGCCCCTCCTGGCGTGAACTCATAAATGAAGTCAAGGATGGTGTGACTTTCCCGAGATCACACCCCCAGAGCTCAGCCCTGATGTGAGTTGGGTTCCCTGCTCCTTCCCACTCCTGGAAATTCTTCCTTCTGGAAGCTCGAGCAGTAGCGACAGGTGACCCCAGCCCTCGAGTTTTATAGGAATTATCGCACGTGCACCTCCTCCCTCAGAAGGAGAAGCTAGAATTGTCCCTGGAGCAGGAGGGAGACCTGGGAGGCCCCGAGAGGTACAATGACTTGTTCTGGGTCACAGAACTGGGGGGAGGAAGACCGGGTCTGCACCCAGCTGTGTCTCCCCAGTGGTGTCCTGACGTCCCCAGGCCTTGGGGGGCAGCGTGGAGGGCTGAGTGGGTGACACTGTGTACAGTGAGGAGACAATGTGGGGGAGGAGGGTGAGCTGTCAGCATCCCAGAGGGGACGGGGGGAGTTTTATCCAGGGAGGGGGCACAGGGAGGGACCTCACTTCCTCAGAGACAGAGCCTGACAGAACATGGAACCCAGTAACCAGACACCCACAGTCTAGAGACGGCCCCAACGGCTCACTCGGGCACAGACCCCGGAAAGGACAGCATGTTTGCTTGTTGTCTGCCTGTATCCTGAGCCCGGAGACCCCAGAAAGCCCACGGCGAGGGCCTCATCTGCCGCTGCAGGCGCTGGCTCAGCCCTCGCCGTGGCGCCATCTGGCCTTTCGGCCACAGGAGGCTGGAGGTGACCCAGGGCCCCAGATGCAGGCGAGGCCGACCCTGTGATCCTGCCTGGGCAGCCTCAGCACCCCAGGGTGGGGGTGTCAGGGGAGGGGCAGGGGCAGGGGGTCAGGGTGGACCCCTGGTGGGCTCATCATTTCTCATCCAGGTCTCAGCTGGCAGGGCGGGAAGGGGGAGCTGGGGGTGGCACCCACCTGCCCAGGTGTTGATGCAGAGCCGTGGGGCTGTCCCCTCCTGTCCCCCAGCCCAGTTGATGGTTTGTCTTCACAGAGTTCCACAGAGGAGACCACCAGAGACCTGGATGAAGGGGACAACATCACCCCATCCCTGACCACGGGGCCAGAGGGCCACAACCCCAACAGGGGCCAGAGCAGGATGGAGGTGAGACAGGAGCAGAGCGGCCACACCCAGGTCCCAAGAGAGGAGGGGGCTCCGGGACCCAGACCCTGCTCGGGCAGCCCCCCAGGGTCCTTCCTAGGGATTCCCCTGTGGGTCCCACACTCCTTCTCCCAAAGGGATCCGGACGCCACCCCCCCACCCCTACCAGTCACCAGGGTCCACCGGGTGCGATGATTGCTGGAACACAGGGATCCCGACTCAGCGAGGCCAGGGCACCTTTGCTTGTGATGCTGCCTTAGTGATTCGACCTACCTGTGCCAGGTGCTCCCCACTCCCAGGGGTCCCCCTGCTGTCTGCAGAGGGTCCCTCCACACCTTCTCCATCTTTTCCCATCCTCAGGCTTCCAGGTGTGTTTTTACCTGAATAGGGGTGGGAGTGATTCTCCTAGAACACGTTATATCCTCTAATACATGTGTCTCTGCAACTTGCCATCTCACGGGCCTCACTGTGACCCTCCAGGTCAGGCGACAGGGCTGTCGGGTTCCCGATGGGAGGCCGGGCCCTCAGAGGTACAGGCTCTCAGTCCCTCAGGCCTTGACGTGACTCCTTCCTGTTGCCCTTTCCACAGGGCTGCAGGGAACGTCACGTCCCCTGAACATCCTGATGTTCCCGCCCACCCAGGAGAGACCCCCAGGAAGGGACGGTCAGGCTGCAGGTGATGCGTGTTGAAAGCTTGAACGGCTGGGGCCAGGTGACTCGAAGCAGCCGAGGGTCCCAAAGCAGGTGAAGACGTGGCTGCTTCCTGCCACCCGCCGACCGTGTGTATGACCTGCCTGCTAACTTCTGTCCCTCTGGTGTCAGCCAGGCCGATAAGATCTCATTGTTGTTTTAATACGCAATTGCCTCACTGGGAAATTGATCCAAATTTCAATTGGTTAAAGGCCATACAGAATTTCTCTTCTCTGAGTAATCAACTTGTGTCCTTGGAGCTTCCAGGGACTTTCTCCCACCCTGGAATCTCCAGGCATTTGCCCCTTGACAGGATCTGGGATCACTGGAGCCCCAGGTTCTCACAAGTCCCTTAATGTAAAAGAGAGAAGAGAAAGTGTAGGGCTTTGAAATCAAATGCGGGATCAGGGTGGGTCTCCCCGTGCACTGTCGCTGACCAGGGGGAGAAGGAGGTTTCTGGAGAATCCCCTCCGCGCCAGGGCCGGACCCAGCCTCAGGCCGCACACGGGGAACATCTCACAGCCAGAGCGTGGGACGGTCCTGGGTGTGACCCGTGTCCCAGCAGCCACAGGCCCTCTCTAAGCCTTTGTTTTCTCCTCTCTAGAATGGGGTGGTTCTGTGAGGACTCAGGGGATAACACTCTTATTACAGGCTATTTGTAAGGGAGGTGCGATTATTACTCAGTAACAAAATAACCTGAAGGTACTAACATTTAAATCATTGCCCCACCATAATTTCTTCTTATAAGCCGAGACTTTCTTCTGCAAGAGACACCCATGTCCCACCTCCTGCCGCAGTCCCTGAGGACTTGGGATTTCCAGGTCAGAATTCCTGTCTCAAATCTCAAACCACTGACCACAGATCCCTCCTTCCCCCCACTAGTGTGAGACCGAGACAGCTGGGGACGTGGAGGACACTGGCCTAGTGCCGAGCATCCTCTGGAGCAGCGGGTGGGAGGAGCCAGGCCAGTGCCTGGTGCCCGCCCCCCTGGCTAGCGAGTGCCCCTCCACCCTCCAGCAGGCGATGGTCCAGCTGGTCACCAGGTCAGTGCGCTGCCCCTCTGCACCCCGATTTAAACATCCTCACTGTGGGTCTTAGGATGTCCCTTCACCTGTCTGAGCCTCAGGGGGCTCATCCGAGGGGTGGGGTGAGGGGACACATGTCACAGGGTTACTGTGAGGACTGAAGGGGACGGGCCGTGGGAAGGGCCGACCCAGGCCTGGCCCTGCATGTCGAGCAGCTGGAGGTGCTGGGCTTGGTCACACTTAAACCTTTCCTCTCCCCCGTGGAAGAGCACCTGTCTCATCCTCATCTGCCCGTGGCCCTGGACTCACCCACGTTCCCACTGGTAGAGATGGTTGTGGATTCCATCCTGGAGGAACCCTTCGGAGGGGTAGTCAGAGTGGAGATCGGTGGGAGCCGGGAGATGTGGTCCAAACCCAGTCTACACCTAGGAAGGTGCTGGTGGGGCTCAGTCAACAAATATATAGATGTTGTATGCCTGCTACGCGCAGGAGGTTTCTAAATTTAGCATGATGGAAGGAATAAACCCAAAAAATATCCCATCTTCCAGGGCTTCCATTACTTTCAGGGTGTCAGACAGCAACCAAAGACCTCAGGGGCAGGGAGGGTGCACAGCACATCACATGTGACGTCCTCATGACCCCTCTAGGCATGGACTCCTATATCAATATCTAGAGTGTGGCCGACGCCGGGACCAGCTGGACATGTGAGTGGACTCTGGGTGAAGAACGAGGGGCCCCTTCCTCCAGAGTCTATGGGAAATGTGGGGTGGGGGGCAGTAGGTGTGAGGAGCAGGTCACATCCCTGGGTCCCCCACAGCTGATTCCTACCTTCCCTCCGTCACCCCATCATGGTCGATGTGCCCCCTTTCTTGCCTCCAACCCAAGATCCAGGGTCCCAGGTGGGGGAGGTGGTGAGCATCCTGCTCCCCCATCTGCCTGGATCCTCAGTCGTGGGTGCTGAGCTGCAGGCTTGGGGGGCCAGGCTGTGCCCCTGGGGCCTGGAGGACAGCGTCAGAGGGATGAGACCCCCTCAGGCACAGAGAGTTAAGGCAGCGCTTGGCGCACGAGCTTCAGGTTGAGGTGCAGTGAGGGCCCTGGGAAGGCAGGGCTGGGAGGCCCCATCCCCCAGGTGAGGAGGGGGCACCCACTGTTGGAAGCGCAGGGGAGTGAGCAGAGAAGACCCCGCCCCTCCCTGCCCTGCTGGTGCCCAGATTCCTGAGGGAAGGGGCAGGGGAGGCAGACACGTGTGTGTGAGGGTTCCCTGAAGACGGGGAGATCTGTTCAGATGACGGATCGTGCGCCCCTGTGATTGATCATCTTCATCAGGCCCCTGGCTGGTGACAGGATGGCTAGTGCCAGGACTCCCAGGGAGGGGCTGGGGTGGGACGTGAGGCCAGGCCGCTGACCTGCTGCCCGTGGTCCCCCCCCAGCACCCTCTGCTCCATCCTAGTCACCTGGAGGGACCAGGCCACGGGGACCTTCCCCCAGCCCCTGGGGTCCCCTGGCCTCAAGGTGCTGGTGGGCTATAGGAGAGTCACTACCAGATGGTACCTGCAGGACTGGGCCCATCTCTCCTGTGCCCACCTTCAGTCAATGGAGGCTGCACAAGGGGGTAAGTGGACTGGGGTGGGTGCCTGTGAGCCCAAGAGGAGGACATGGGGTGGGGGGCACCCAGAGAGGAGCCTCCAGGGCTGGTGTTGGGCCAGGAGCAGAGAGGAAGCTCAGACCACTCATCTGGTGGACCCCTGTCCAGGAAGGACCCCTGGATTGGGAATCATGGGTTCGGATTCACAGGTAGTGGGATAAGTTCTGACTTTGGAGCAGTCCCTAGGGAGGCTGTCATGGTGGTGAATTTTTTCCATCTCTTGCAGCTCTGGCCCCACCTGCTCTACCAGCTCGACCTCTAGCTCTGCCATCAGCACCAGAACAAGCAAGATCTCTAGAGCTAGAGCCCCCTCCAGGGTGTGCCCAAGCTCTGGAGCTGGGTCCAGGTGCACTCTCAGCTCGAGAGACAATTCTAGAGCTGGCGCCAATGCTGTCAGCAGCTATGAATCTGGAGGCAGCTCCAGAGCTGGAGCCCGTGACAAGTCCACGGCCAGCAGCTGCCCTGGATGCACGGCCAGTCCCCACTTGGACAGGGAGCCCTCGCCCAGGGAGAGCGTCTCCATCCCAGCAAGAGGCAGCTGACGGGCCCAAGCCAGACCTCTCTCCTGAGAGGGTGTTGTTTACCTTTTTGTTTTCATTTTTCTTTATGTTTTATGTTTTACATGGTTTTATTTTTCATATTTAAAGTATTTTTAGAATTAAATCTTTTTGTTGCTGTTACCCTTTTAAAGTGTTCGTATCAGCGTCTTGGGTACATTACCATGCTGTGCAGACATCATCAGTATCATCCAGAGCATTTCTTCACCCCAAACAGGAACCCCACCCCACTCGGCATTCACCCCCCATTCTCACCTCCTGTGTACCCCAGGAACCCCAGATCTGCTTCTGTCTCGTGTGTCCCTGTGCCCCGGCCCTGGCTTGAGTGCGTGGAGGGTCTTAGGTCCTGGTGCAGAGTCGGGCTCAGTCAGGGAGCCGTTGTCCTCATTTCTGAGACTGGGTAATGTGGCCCCGGGAGAGTGAGGGACTTGTGCAGATGTCCCAGCTGGAAGGTCGGGGACCAGGGCCTGGAACCCAAACCAGGGCTCAGAGCAGGGCCAGGCCCCTGCAGCCAGCACCACTCCCTGTGGCCGGGACCCTCGCGCCTTCTGCCCCCTGTGACGTGCTCGACTCCACGCACCGTACCTGGTTCTGACAGAGTCTGTCCAGGAGGGGAACATGGCCTTGGTGGCAGTCCAGTCATGGCCAGTCCCGAGGGGGTGGCTCAGGGCATCCGTGTGTCCTCCTGGGTTTTGTCACCATGGTGTCCCCACCAAATGGGGCCGGGGGCATCCAGGAGGATGGGAAATGGGTGAGTGGAGATCTCGTCACCCCTGAGGATGGGAGAGGGGTCTGTACAGTTTGTCCCGGTGATCACCAGAGGCGTATCCTGTGGGTCGGAGGTGGCACCTGGGAGTCCCACTCCTCAGTGGACTGAGGCAGAGTCCCCGGAAGGGGGGATTTCCTGACGTGTTCCTTGAGGAGGTGGAGCCTTTGGCATGGTTGGGGCCCAGCCTGGAGGAGGAGACCCCAATGGGACTAGGTCAGCCAGGAGCCACTCAACCAGGACCCCGAGACCCCGGGACCCCCCTCTACCCAAGGGCTCTGCCCAGCTAGGGCCCCACCCCACCCTGAAAGGCCCGGAGCCAGGACCCTGATCAGTGGTGGTGGAGGGTGTGGGGGTCAAGAACAGCTGCAGTGGTAGCTTCACCGAGTCCCCTGGGCCACCCCGGCCTGGAGGGGATCTGAAAGCAGAGCTGGCAGGTGGTGGAGTCGTGTTCCTCCGAGCTGGGTGGGGCCAGCAGAGGGGACGGGGAGGGCAGAGAGGAGGCTGCGCAGGGAGCCAGGGGCGGGGGGTCCAGGGTGCGTGTTGGAGGATGTGGGTGAGGAGCCCAGGAGGACTCCCAGGTTTGGGTCCGAGTGACAGGGTGAAGGGGGTGTCCCATCCCGAGCAGGGAAAGCAAATCCGCAGGATGGACGAGCTTTAGGACGTGGCCTCTTCCGGGCTACATACAGCTCCACACAGCACAGTAAGTCATCTTTCATTTCTTGTAGCAGTGCTTTGTGTTTTTCACTCTTGAAACCTCTCACCTTCTTTAAATGTGTCCCTAAAGATTTTATTGTTTTAGATGCTAATATAATGGATTTGTTTCTTAATTCCTATTTCTAATTGTCCATTTTTGGTATATACTAACATGCCTGATATTTGCATGTTAATCCTTTAGCTTATAATTTGCTGAGTTTATTAGCTGTACATTTTTTAGTGGTTGTGGTGGTTTGAAAGTGTGGGTACCCCAAGATCGTGTCCTTAAAGCTAATCCCTTCCTGTGGGTGTAAACCTACTGTAAGTAGGACCCTTTGCTCAGGCTACTCTGCTAAGGTGTGGCCAGGGTGGGTCTTAATCTTCAACCTGAAATCCTGTAGAAATGGGATGAAAACAGAGAGACAAAGAGAAAGCCACGAGAGCAAGAAGCTGGAAGCAAGGAAACCTGGAGGAGAAGGGAGAGACCAGCAGACACCACCGTGTGCCCGGCCACGTGGCCGAGGAACCTGGAGCCCAGTGGCCAGTCTGCAGGGAGAGCATCACCCTGGTGGGGCCCTGATTCCACCAATTTATCAGCCTCAGAACTGTCAGCTACTGAATTCCGATTATTAAAAGCCAACCCAGTTCATGGAATCTGCTTTGAGCAGCTGGGCAAACTAAGAGAGTGGCATAACGATCATTGAAATGTTTTACGATCTTTGTTTCACAATGATTATTCCCCACCACTGAGGCAAGGCCCTCTGAGTCCTCAAGCCGGTCTCGGGGAATTAGGGGGTTTCTCTGCTCTGGCTGGTGGGAACAGGAGCTAGTCCCCGTCCCAGGTGAGCTCTGAGGAAGGTTCCACCTGCTACTTTCTCATGGGTTTCTCCGAGGCCTTGGGGGGCTCCTTCCGCACACCCAGTGTGCTGTGCTCAGCTGAAGCCTGAGGGGAGTGTGCTCTGTACAACTAGCAGTGCCCTCTCTCTCTCTCTCTCTCTCTCTCTCTCTCTCTCTCCCTCTCTCTCTCTCCCCCCCTCTCTCTCCCTCTCTCTCTCCCTCCCTCTCTCCCTCCCTCTCTCTCTCCCTCTCTCTCTCTCTCCCTCCCTCCCTCCCTCTCTCTCCCTCCCTCCGTCTCTCTCTCCCTCCCTCTCTCCCTCTCTCTCTCTCTCCCTCTCCCTCCCTCTCCCTCCCTCTCCCCCTCTCTCCCTCTCTCTCTCTCTGTCTCTCTCTCTCTCTCTCTCTCTCTCTCTCTCTCTCTCTCTCTCTCTCTCTCCCTCCCTGCAGCTCCCTCCCTCGGGTGCTCTGCACTGTATTTCTGGCCACATTGTCCTCAGGCTCCCAGCTCCACCTCCTGAGCTCAGGGACCCTGCCAGGCCCCATCAGGGATCCCCCACCTGTGGGAGGTGACCAGCCCCGACTGGCCCTGCCCTGGGAGGGCTCCTCTTGCCAATGGTGTGGAAGGAGCCCGGGGGGGGGGGGGCCCTGGTTCACATCCTGCCTGGCTGCTCAGAGCTCATCCCACATGGAGGCCCTGAGGCTGGGAGCACATCTTGTGTGACCCACAGAGAGATGGGGACTCCAGGCTGTTATCTTCCTGCCCCGCTGCCAGGCCTTTAAGGGACAATGGAGAGGCAGCGAGAGGTGGTCAAACTCGAGTGCTAACCAAGCACATGAAGTAAAATTATTAACACCGTGTTTTTAAATTTTTGAGAAATAACACAAAACTAATATTGCTCTTTACACATTTATTTCAGCACTGCTCATTTGAAGCTCTTTATCATCAAAACCGCTGCTGAGGAAGCAGAGCGAGTCTGTTCCGTCTCCCGCCCACGACCAGCCTCTCTCTGGGGTGCTCCCTGCGGGCCGAGCGCCTTCTCGAAGGACCCCGGAGTCTCCTCACCCCCCGCGCTTCCAGGGCCCCTGTGATGGCAGGATTGGATGACTGTCTCCAGGAGTCCTTCTAGCGCTTTCTGCCTCATTTTCTCCATTTCTCAACAAATGCACAGGCACAGCTGACAAGTCCTGACACCATAATTTCCTCACAATAGCACGATCATGGTCCAGTCCCAGGGTCGCAGGACGATCTCTCCACTGAGGAGCCCGATGACGGGGACGCTGACTCCTCCTCTCCGCGCTGCTCTCGGAGGCCACCTGGGCTCCTGCTCTGAGGGTGACGGACAGTGATTCCTTCTCACGCAGAAGCACATTTCACAGAACTTTACCTAAAGCCACTCACGTACAATTTCCAAATGACAGAAAGTGGAAAATCCTCACGATAATAACTGGGAGAGATGATTCACAGCCTTCAAGTCCCATATAGAAGATTATACTGAAGGGGAAGCTAAACAGTTAAAAGCTGTGAATATTTTCAAGAAAGCAGAAAGGCCTCTCAGCTTTCTTAGACATAGATAACATGTCCCCACCTGGTCCCCTGTGGAAGCAGGATGGACTGCAGCTGTTATTTAATCATAGATAAGACATAAATAATTTAGCTAGAATGAATACAGTCCTAATCAATTGGATGTTTATCAATATGATGTAATGGCTCAACTAATCATAGAATAAAATAAGAAAACCATATCAACAAGTTAGAAAAAAGTAATAGTAGCCTCTTTTCTAATTTTTAGACTTCATATAAAGTGAAAGTATGTTATGTTGCTCTTACAGAAGCCGCAGCTTAATCAGTAAAAATATTATCAGTGGCATTTTACAGGCATTCAGGGCTAAGTCTCTGATAACGTGGATGCCCGCCTTTGATCTTGAACCACTAGTGGATCAAGACGTATCGTTTCGTGAATCATTCGTGCTCATGAGCATCATTTAACATAAAAATAGAATATGATTTGATTGAATGTAAATCAAAAGTGCTATGAATTCTCTGTAACTGAGACGAGGGGCACTCTCTGATCTCATGTCCTGCTGTGCCTGGAGGAGCAGGGGCTCTCAGGCTTGGTAATGTATTAATTAATTTTTACACTGTTAACCAGTTCCGTTTACCTTAATTGCTTCTTTTAGCAAAAATGTATTGAAGTTGAGTTCTTGTCTTGAGTGCTCTTTACTTTTAAGCTATTCTCTGTCCTGATACTCCTGAGTGGGAGGTTACTCAATGAAGCTCAAAGCCATCGAATCATGACCCGATTAGGCTCAGGCCTTTTCTAAGGGAGACTGTAGGTTTGAGGTGAAAAGAGATGAACCCGTGACAGCAGCTGCCCCTCTTGATCTCAGGGTTCCGTGCGTGGACTGGCAGGCTCCATGGGGCCACGATCCCCTACCCCGGGCTCCTCAGCTGCCGCCACACCCCGAGGAGAGGCCCGGGTTGGGGAAAGTGCACCAGGCCATCCCATCCCGGGGCTGCCGTCTCTCAGTGAGGAAGTCTCATGTTTGAACCTACCCGGGTGAGACAGCAGGAGATAAATACCCAAAGGCCTCCCTGGGATCCTCGACATCCCCCAGATGCCACCTTCCCTGCCCCCTGCCCCCACTGGGTGTCCTGGGAGTGCTCCTCCCTGGAGCTCAGGAGGCTCAGCTCCCACTCGGCCGGGCCATGGGACCCTCCCAGGCCTGTGTCCTTGTCCAGCAAACTGGTCCCCGCCCTCGATCCTGGGTCTGAGCCCTCCATTCCCCATTGGCCTGTGTCCCACACGCACATCCCAGGCCTCAGAACGGGCTCGGTTGAGCTTGCTCTGCTCTGTTGCTCACCACAAGCTCTCCAGACCACCCCCTCCTGCCCACTCAGGGCTCCTTGAATCTCTGGCCCCTTCGCACCCCATCCTGTGCTCCGCCTTCTGCCGGGAAGCCCAGCTGTCAGCCATATCTCTATGGACACTGATCTGGACCACCCGCATCACCTGTTGCCAAACAAGGAGATGCTCAGCTCTACAGGACACCCTCTGACCCTCCCGCGTCCCTGCAGTGTCCACCTATGACATGGGCACCCACGGTAAGCACCTGGCCTAATTGGGTAGTTTCCTCTCTCATTCTCTGGAGTCCCAAGACCTCCACATAACTGTGCCCCCATCCTCCTGAAGCCCACCTGCCCCTCATGGTGGGGGAGATCCTGTGGACAATTCCCATGATGCCACAGGGACACCCTTTGCCACCTGCTGTATACTGGCCACTTCCTGCCAACAAGGCCAGAGTCACCTCCTGGACTGACTCTGCCAGACCTGGATAAGGCCCGTGGGGTGCAGCCCTGGGCAGGGATGGGAGACGGGAGGGTCCTGGCCAGAAAGAGGCGAATCAGATGACAGGCGCCTGGCCGTGCCCTGGGATCCAGTCCCTATCCCTGACCTTCCAAAGTGTCCCAAAGTTGTGACACTTTCAGCAAGTCCCTTAACTCCTTGTGCTCTGCTGTCTGCATCACTGAAATGAGGACAATGGTCCCCTGATCCAGCCGAAACTGGGTCAGGACCTAAGACCCTCCATGCGCTCAGCACAGGGCCCGAGGCACAGAGACACATGAGACAGAAGCAGATCACTGGTTCCCAGGGTCGGGAGGAGGCAAGAATGGGGAGTGACTGCCGAGTGGGGTGGGGTTCCTGATTGGGGGGAAGAAATGTTCTGGATGCAACAGTGATGATGGCTACAATGTACCCAAGACACTGATACGCACACTTGAAAAGTTTAACAATAAGAAAATATTTAATTAAAGTGTATTTTAAAATTAAAAAATAAAAATCCATACAAAAAGTAAAATATGAAAAAAAAATGGAATTAACAATTAAAATTATGTCCTCTCCAGAGAGGGGCAGGAAGGGTTCATTTCTTTCTCGGGCCACGGCAGCAGCAGGGGAGCTGGAGCCCCATCTGTTGCCAGGGGCAGCTTGAGCTGCTCAGTTGTCTGTCCCTGGAATGGGGAGGCTGGAGCCAGGGATGGCTTTTGGTCCAGCTCTGTGTCTGGACAAGGGGTTGTCGCAGGTTCCAAATCCTCTGGAAATGACTCCAAATCCACAACTGGTGCAAGAGCTGCTGCCAGCTCAAGAGTTGGCCCTAGCCCTGGCAAGGCAGGTGACCCGGGCTCCAGAGCTGGTGCAAGAGCTGGGGCCTGAGGAGGGTCTAGATCTCCAGGTGCTGCTCACTCAGGCGCCGGTGCTGGAGCAGGAGGGAGAGCTGCCAGCAGCTGGGGCTGGAGCTGCCGAAGAGGAGGATTCACCAGCAGGAGCGCCCCTCCGGGGGCCTCTCCCAAGTCAGAGTGTCCCGCTCCCGGTGAGATGCACAGACCCACGATCCCCCCGGGAGGGCTCCCGGACAGGGGTCCAGCAGAGGACTCTTCTGAGGCTCCTCTCTGCTCCTGGCCCAACGGCAGCCCTGGAGGCTCCTCCCCGGTGCCCCCCGGGTCCTCCCCTGGGCCCTCGGGCCCCCTCCCCGGGTGCTCCTCACTCCCTGGCTCGGCCTCCCTGGACACAAGGGCTCAGGAGGCACCAGGGAAGCTGCGCCGGGCACTGCGGCTCTGAGCCCCGGATTTTGGTCTGGGCGCGGCCCCGCAG